>NC_056733.1:1498598035-1498873035 GCF_019279795.1 Protopterus annectens | reverse complement strand
CAGATGCATTGCTGATACTGTACTGTGTTGCAAAGAGGGTGGATGCTGCAGTCCTTTTTGGTGAAGATACCTAATAACTATGAACCTGTTATCAGTTTGCCATCCATTCCCTATTGGAATATTACTATCTTATCATTTTTTTTAGTGTACCATAGGCAATTTATTCCTCAAGGGCAACAAGCACTTTATGTGTAGATGAAACAATTAAATATAATGTTGTTTGCTAGCAGCAACCTCTTCATTAGTTAGAGATCTCTTTAATGTGGAATTATTTAGATGACTTTTACGTCTTTACTGATACCGGTAGACTGTAAAAATTTGAGTATACTTTTATGATGGAAATATTCTGAACTGGGCAGTTTTTTCATTATTGGTGCATGCATTTTGTTTCATTGTTTACTGGAAAAATTTTCAAAACAGTAAATTTAAAACGCCCTCTAAAAATGTACTGTATTGTACAAGGAATATAATTTAATACAATCAGGAAGGTGTATCAAAGAGCATGTGTAGGTTTCGTGTGCAAGGGGCCTGTGATTTGAAAACAGCCCAAAGTTAATCTTTATCTGCCACTGGCAAAATGCATTTTCTTTGAATATGGGATTCAATGTTGTTTCAATAAATGTGAGTTTCAAGGGCAGAGAAGTTTTAATGCTAAGTCTATTTTCATTGTGAGATAGTATTGCTTTGTTTAGCAGATATCTAAGACAGCCCTGGCTGAACTATACCTCTCAACTGTCCAGATTTTTGCAGAATGAATAGATTTTTGCTTCTTATTTTTGGTTTGTTCCTCATAAAATTTGTGGTTTTCTAGCAAATCATTTAGGAATGAAGTCATTAAATAATAACAGACATTGAGTTTCAGACGTCATAACCTTCAGAGAAATGCATGCTAAAGCAAGCCTTGTTATTCTATCAACTGTCTAAATTTATACAAGAGCAAATTTTAGTACTGTTTGTATGTTCCCCCAATATATTTGGCCTTGTCCAGACTTCTTGCATTAAGACATTGAGAGGTACGTGCAAATAAATTGCTTTATAAAATTAGGAATGTCCAAACCTCTCAACTGTCCCCAGGTTTGGCTCAAAATGTTGCTCTCCCCCTAATAATACCTCCGCAAAATGGCAATTTTGGAAGAAAACATGGAGGGTTAACAATTATAAATAACTGTAATGATCAGAGTTATAGATTACTTTTATTTCAAAAATGCATGTAGATGCTCTTATTTTGTCAGCTG
Organism: Protopterus annectens; assembly: GCF_019279795.1. Taxonomy (NCBI): domain Eukaryota; kingdom Metazoa; phylum Chordata; order Ceratodontiformes; family Protopteridae; genus Protopterus; species Protopterus annectens. The sequence goes on along the minus strand of NC_056733.1, from coordinate 1,498,871,800 downwards.
CTCAAGTTAACAGTACTAATATTAAAAAGGTGTCCTTTCTTTGACAGATTTCCAGCTGTATTGTGTGGCAATTTTATATTTTTGCATCACATTTTTGGTCTGCTTTTCATAAAATTGTGGGCAACGTAGTGGCAAATCATTAAAGATTGAAGTTAGAAAATAATGGCAGACATTTGAGTTTTAGATTTCATACCCTTCAAAAAATTCATACTGATGCAAGACCTACTACTATTCAATTATCTTTCTAAGTTTATAAGAGCAATGTTTAAAAAGTGTCCTTATTTTTGGGTCTTTGTCCCACTTCTATGTATGGTTTTGTCCAGATTTCTTGCTCTGAGGTTGAGAGGTATGAGTATCAGAGCCATCACCATCAGCCAGAGACATATCAAATTGTGACATGCTTGTTGCACCCCACTCCCCCATGTAGTGACTCTGGATGTGTCCAAGCAAGGCAAGGAGCAGTTATGCAATGTAAGTGTGTAGAGTATTCCCCCATCCAAGGTAGACACAAGTACGACAGTGGCTTTCCATCTGTCCTTGATTTTGCAGAATGTTCTGGTTTTCTGTCATATTTTTATACTTTTGATTTATGCTTCTTATTATTCAGAAAATGCATGCTGTTGCAGTGCCCTGTTGCTCTGTGTTTAAGTAGCAATGTTTTAATGACCATCAGATAAGCTTGTCAGAGATTGTAAGATGCAAGTAAGCTTTAATAAGCATACTGTTAAAGAATTACCAACATTGAAAGGGTTTTTGTTGTTGTCATGCAGAGAATATTTACATACCTAGATAACATATAAGCCTTAGGTATTGAAATTCATATGACAGTATTTGTAATAAAGGACAAGGTTATAGTATTTTCAGAAGCTCATTACATTTGTTGGAGACTTGCAGTCATCTTTGCAGGCTTTACCCGTAAACTAAACAGAATGCCAATCTATCATGTGTGGTCCATAACCTGTGCAGTAATCCTTTAAGCAATTTATCTTGAGGTGTTTCTTGTTTGCTGTTCATTTTTTACTTTGATCATGTCTTCCCCATGAAACAAGTAGATAGTTGTTGTCAGGCAGCAGGTCTTTTTTGGATATGAAACATTTTTGCAAGTGGGGTATCAGCTACTTTCAGAATGTTACTTGGTACTTTTATAAAGCTGAATATAAATTATAATTAGCACTGCAGTGCAAGGAGAAGTGGTTTGAGTTGATTGCTGCTTGTTTTTTTTTTTGTATACTTGATTTTGACTGGTATTCTAGTAATCTATTTAAAAAGTAATTTATTTTTTCATGCCTCACAACCTTTTTGTTTCCATCTAGATATTAAGTAAGCTGTCATGTAGCCAATGCATTGAAATATTTTTTTTCTTTTACACTTTATTTTGTCTTGATTAGACTCTCATAATGATGGTTTGGTACCCAGGGCAGTATATTTAATTAAAGTTCCAGTTATTGTGGTTTGAGCATAGCTCGACCCCTTTCTAGTTGGCCACACTCCTTCCCATTCGACCCACCCATTTAGCTGTCTCCTGCAGCCCCCCTTTAATTTGAAGTCACCAGCTGCCACTAATATTTTCCCCATACGCATGAGGACACAACCACAACTATGCAGGAGTTCTACTCTGTAGCACACTACAATGAAGTCCTGGCTGCTATAGACTGTACACATGTAAAAATCAAAGCACCACCCAGGGAACAGGGCAGGGTGTACATAAATAAAAAGGGCTTCCACTCCATTAACTGCCAAGTCATGTGCAATGCTAAGAGAATGTGTGTGCTGGTAACCCATGCAGTTACAACGATTCACATATCTGGCGCAACTCTCAACTGTATCAGATGTTTTCTAGGGGGTTATCCCACAGGGTCACTTACTGGGGGATGCGGGCTATGCATTGAAATCATGGATGATAACTCTCATCGAAAATGCACACATGCCAGCTGAAGAACATTATAATGAGGAAATGCTCAAACAAGAAATATCATAGACCATTTATTTGGGCTGCTGAAGTCATGGTTCTGGTGCCAAGATACATCTGGGGGAGCCCCGCAGTACAATCCCCATACATGTGCTGAAATTTTCACTGTCTGTGCTATGTTGCACAATATTATCTTAAGAAAACAGCTTCAGCAGGAACATCAAGTGGAAGGGCCACACATCCCATCACCACTGGCAAGGTCACCACAGCCACATGCAGGTGAGAAGTCAGAGGCATAACCACCAGCCACTGTGGATGTAGGCATACACAATATGCCCTTGCACTGGCCAAGAGGCAATGGCTAGCAGACACTTTCTAAAACCTTCATCCTACACACACACACACACACACACACACACACACACACACACACACACACACATATATATATATATATATATGGTAAAATTGATGTCAGGCAATGCTCACAACCTTTACTTACCCATGTAATGGCTGTGTACTGCTAGCATCAGACAGAGTCAACCCCAAATTAAAACTCTTGCAACTGACATATTTACAAGGTAAGTGTTGAACCTGGTATAGAAAAATAAATGTCTAAGAATACAAATGAATGGCATATCCTTGCATAAACAAACCAGTGTAAGAAACTTCAGTGTGTGAAAGATTTTCAATCCATATATAGCCAGTCAATCACTATATATTAACCAGCTCTGATAATGGTAGTAGAAGTAGTTAACTTAAACTTGTCCTAAGTCAAAAAATAATAAAAAAATATATAATTTGAAATATTGTACAGAATTATTAAGTATTTGAAAGTAATCCAAGCAGGGTAGGCAGTCTGTTTCCAGTCAAAAATCATTTACTAAGTACACAGACATGCGATCCAAGTAAAACAAAAATAGAGTAATGGTTTCCTCACAAGCGTTCTAACTATATATATACTTTTTATCAGGCAAGGGAGTGGTTTATTGTGCTGCAAAACAAAGTGTTAATGGTATACATGTTAAATTCCCATCCCTTCCCCCATCAGTGTGACATTTGAGCTGGTCCTGCCCTGCTTAGTAGCTGTCATAATAATATAACCCTTATGTACTTTAAATAAAATTAATAATAATGTGGTATCTCTAATTTAACCAAATTATTAAATAGATTATTAAGTCTGTGATTTTGTCCAAGACAATATACTACTCGGCTGGAAACATATAAACCTTACACCATTTGGCAATCAAAAAATATATATAAATATATACATGAACACTTTGCATGTAAAAAATCCATTGTAAAATTATATTCTATTTTCATAACCTTTTGTTAACAAAGATCGCTTTCATCCTTCTAGACTTCTTTAGGTCTGTGTACGAGAACCCTAAAAATTATCTACAAAAATATTATTGTATAATTAGTTAGTATTGTTATTACACATCATTTTAAATAAAGTAGAAAAAGAACAAGAAAAAGAAAAAAATGTATGATGATGGAAACAAAAACTGATTTAACATGGTATTTAAAACCAACTGGAAGAATAAAATAAAATAAAATAAAATTAGTTGTGTAAACAATGTGGCAATTTTCTAAGTTCCAGTAGACTTTTGAGTGAACAGAAGTAGTTTAGTCCAGGCTTCCTAAAAGAGTTCAGCTTTAATTGCCACATGAGTTCATGTTTCTCCAGAATATTCTGGATGTCTCCTTCAAGATCACCCATGTCTATGCGATCCAGAATCTGGAACTTAAAACCTGTGTGTCTTTTATGAAGGGAAAGGTGTTTGGCTAGTGCATTATTTTTACATCCAGTGCGGATTTCTGACAGATGACATGAAATCCTATGCTTAAGTTTATTTACAGTCTTGCCCACATAAAATGCATCACATTCATTGCACTGTGCCCTGCAAATTAGTTTTGTAGTGTTACAGTCACCCCCTGCACTGGTCTTAATGATTTTCTTTAAATAAGGGCAATAAAAACTATCACCATAAATCTACATAATGTACAATTAGCTTCACACCTTTTAGTATTTCTCTCATATGGTCTAGGTTTAAATTCAACAAAGCTTCTAATTTTCTTGGCCTTCCTATAAACAAATGATAGGGCTTCTCCTAAGATGTTAATCAGAAAAGGGTTTCCTGTGACAATGGCCCAGTTTTCTTTAATAACATTTTTGATACTATGATAATCCAAAGTGTATGTCAGGATGCAGCTATTTTTGCATTTGTTATCCTCTGTAGAATTTCTTAACATTCTCCTACTGGGGCAGTTGAGGGAAGGAGCATATCCTTGCATACTGTTACTTGCTAATGCAAGTAAGTATAAGTTGGGTGTTTTTTTACAGCAATGGCAGCAATATGTGACAGCAGTGACTTATGTAAATACAGGTGTCTGCTATCAACTAATAGGCCTCATGGATCAAAGATTCACACATTCAAACCTCTCGAATGTACAGATTTTTATAGAATGTCCACAGTTTAGCCTTGTACTTTTGTGCTGGCAAATCATTAAAGATCGAAGTTAGAAAATGATACGCATTTCAGTTTTAGACTTTATAACCCTCAGAAAAATCATATAGCAATGCAAATCCTGTTTTCTATCAGTTGCCTAAATTCATAAGAACAAAATATTTAAAAGTTCTCTCTATTCTTGGGTCTTTTTCCCACTTTTATTTATGACTTGGTCCAGCTTTGTTGATCTAAGAGATTGAGAGGGATGTGCACATTATAAAAACTTGTAAGAAAGCAATGCAATTTGCAAAGAAGCATCACAAACTCAGATATACTAAGCACTGAGTTGCTTATGCACCCACAGCATCACACAAAAGACTTGTGTATCCCTGAATCCAAAATATAGAAAACAAGGATATGGAATAGTTATCATCATTTGCACAGAGTGTTATGTGGGGGACCAGGAGGCCTAGGCTGACAGAAAAGGTGCTGAGTGCATGTGAGTAAGTAAGACAAACAGGCAGACATTTGAATAAAGTATCAAATGGCCACCAAGACAGAATGAGCTGTAAGCCTCACAACTGACCCATGTAACTGTTGTGTGTGTGTGTGTGTGTGTGTGTGTGTGTGTGTGTGTGTGTGTGTGTGTGTGTGTGTGTGTGTGTGTGTGTGGGTGTGTGCACGTCTACATGGGCACTCAAAGTGAAACTATTGTGTGAGTGTCTGCAAGAACACAGCAAACCTCTGTGTTAGCTCTACATCCTGGTATGTCAGACAGGTGTGAGCCATTCATGGTAGAGTTGACAGTTCATCATTGTCATTTCCAGTCACAAGAACTGGCTCTGCCATAGGTTCATAGGTTCATAGGTTGGTACTAGGCTATCAGCCCTAGGGCCTATACAAGCCTAGCCATAACAATTCCCTGGCTATTTCTTCCCACATTATTTACTTTCCTGGACCCCTGTCTAGCAGGGCGACTGACGTGATCCCTGGGGTGAATTTCCTTTCTCCCATCCAATCGTCAAAGTTCCTCTTGAAGAGGTCCAAAGAGGCACTCTGCTTGACATGTATGGGCAATCTATTCCAGAGTCTGGGGAGTCTCTGGGTCAGGAACCTATCCCTCCAGCATCTTTTGTTTATTGTGATGACAAGGTTTAGATCCCTGGAGCGTGTAGCTCTGAGGGATTGGGATTTCTTTAAGTGTAGCATGCCCAACAGCTCTGGGTTTGACATGGCCTTGTATGTTAAGCAGAGATCGCCTCTGAGTAGACGATATGCGACAGAGTATAGCTGGAGTTTTTTAAGGCGGTCAACATAGGGCATCTGCTTAGGCCTGTGATTCTTTTAGTGAGGTATTTCTGAGGCCTTTCCAGTTGGTGCAGATGTCTTGAGAGGTACATACCAAATGGGGCGTTGTATTCTATAATGGGTCTAATGAGGGATGAGTACAGTGGGACAATGACCTCCTTTTTTCTGGATGAAAAGCCCTTTGTGATGAGGTGTGCCACATAGAAGGATTTCCTGACTGTTGTGGTGATGTGGTTATCGAAGGTGAGACCACTGTCCACCTGTGTCCCTAAGTCTCTTATCACACTTTCTGTGTTTAGTGTACTGCCACCTATATGGTAATTCATGGATACATGTTTTTTCCCAAAGGGGATAACAATACATTTCTTGGCATTGAGCTTGAGCCCATGGCTCTGGCACCAAGCATCTGTTTCTGTAAGGCCCTTTTGTAGAGTATCCACATCATTTGGGATTCAATAATGGCTCCCAGTTTGCAGTCATCTGCAAACTTTGTTAGCCAGAGTCCCTTAGTGTTGACCTGTACTTCAGAGAAGTAGATGCCAAACAAGAGCGGCCCCAGGACTGAACCCTGAGGTACTCCACTTGTCACTTGTCTGGAGCTGGATTTGGAGTCGGCTACTTTTACAGTGTGGGTTCTATCAGTAAGCCATTTAGCAACCCATTGGGTGACATAGGGATTAATGCCCAACTTAGTAAGTTTATCTATGATTCCAGAGTGGGGGATGGTGTCAAAGGCCTTAGCAAGGTCTAGATAGGCTGTGTGAACCACCTTACCCTTGTCCATGGCTCTGGAGACTGATTCAAAGTAGTCAATCAGGTTCAGGAGACAAGAGCAGCCCTTCACAAACCCAAACTGGGTGGGGTCCAGTGTTTGAAGGTTGCCAATGTCTTTGTTTATAAGTTCCATGATAATACGCTCCATGGCCTTGCAGATAAGGCTTGTCAGACTGATGGGACGGTAGTTTCCGGGATCCAAGGTGGATCCCCCCTTGTGGATTGGGATAACTGTAGCTCTGCGCCACTCAGTGGGCACGAAACCTGAGGTGAGGCTATGATTAAACATGACACTTAGGTGAGGTGCCAGTTCATATTGTAGTTCATGTAGTACACAGCCCGGGATGTCATCTGGTCCCATGGATGCTGTATTCTTGGCTTTAGAGAGTGCGTTTTGTACCTGTGTGGCCTTTATTACTGGAATTTGGCAAGCTTCCGGTATTGAGATGGGCCATTTAGGGGGTGAGAGGGGGGTGAAGTTAGCACTGAATCGATCTGCCAGGATATTGGCAATATCCTTCGAATCAGTATATTTAATGCCATTCTGTTTTAGCTCAGAGTAGATCTGAGCATTGCCATTTAGATTCTTGACATAGTTATAGAATGCTTTGTGGTTGTCTTTGGAATCTTTGGCAATTTTATTTTCGTAACTAGCTTTGGAGGATTTTATGAGGCATCTCAGTTTCTTACTGAGGCTAGTAAGGGAGTTTTTTGCATCCTGGGATTTTCCTCTTTTCTGCAAAAGTTTCTTCCTTTTGTTGTAAAGTTTGTTTATGGCAGGGGACCATCAGATTGGCTTCCTTTTTTTGGATGAGAGCATTTTAGTTCTATTTGGGATGGCACGATTCATGCATGAGTGGATGTGCTCGTACAGTGCCTTAGTGTAGGATTCAGCAGTTGAACTTTCAGTTCCCGTCTGCATGGGTGTCATGAAGTTTGTCACTTCTGACTTGAGTAGCATGAAGTTGGCTTTGGAGAAGTTTTTATGGTGGTTTCTTTACTGCCGGGTGGGCGTGGGATGTGGATGTTAAGGGTGATTAGCTTATGGTCAGACCTGACTAACGAGGGGGTGACCATAGGTATGGAGCATTGATTTCCCATGTTGGTAATGACCAGGTCTAGGATATTGGAGCCCCTGGTGGGACTATGGATTAGTTGATCCAGGGCGTTGGAATTTATGAATTCCAAGAACCGTTGCGTAAAGGTGTTGGGACATGAGTAGTTTTCCCAGTTAATGGCAGGGTAGTTAAAATCACCCAGTATTAGGGTGTTTGGTTCTATCTTAATATTTTCCAGTATGTTTAGAAAGGTGTAGTGAGAATATTGGGGCATGGTGGGGGATCTGTAGCAAGCTACAATTTGGATTGCAGTCTTACCTAGTGTTAGTTGCACTTGGAGAATTTCAGGCACATTGTGTTGGCCAACTAGCCTGGTGTTGGCCAACTAGCCAGGTGTTGCACTGGCACATCCTTACCCATGGTCAGATGCACTGCTGCTACCTGAATATGGCTGATGTCTGCTGGACAAGCTGTCTTCACGAGTACGCCCAGGACCATGACCCCATACTCCACCACATCTGGATGTGGAAAACTCAAAAACTGATGGAGCAGTGGAAGTAGTGCCACTACAAGAGCATGATTGAGCAAGGCTACATTGGCTAACACTAGATAATGTGGATGACCTACAGCCATGTGGATGCCCCCCCCCCAGCAGACATTCCATCACAGACACTGCCCATGCCAACATGTCATGCATCCAATCCACTGGATCGGCAATACGGTGGAGGCAGTCATGCATGTCAGCTTGTGCCACATCTACAACTCTGAGAATTTCCTCAAAAGCCCAATTGGAACATGCCTGGGCCTCCATGAGAGCATTAAACATAGTTTGAGTGGCATGGAAAGACACACCAGGATCAGGAGTACAGTGGACAGCATTCCTCTTCCCACCACCCCTAACAACACTCCTGCATGGCACCTCATCCACACTTTGGCTGTGGCCAGAGTCTGTAGGCAGTGAAGCCGCATAACCACACTACGCTGATCAAGTGTCTCACCCTCCACCTTCCAATATCTAAGGGCTTACTGGAATAGGTCTGCATAGGCTTACTGGCTGTGAATGACAGAAATACGTTTCATGGCTAAATGTCAGTCGTAGTGTCAAATTCAACCTCTGCACTACCTGAAATGTGTTTGGCCACCATCATCAGATTCTACCAATACTCTAACAGCAGGTGGTAGGAGTCCTATACTTTCACTGTCAGGATTGCCAGTGATAATAAACAACAAACACGGGAAAGAAATTAAAACCTGCACTACTACAATTTAATATATGCTAACAAACTAACACACTGGTACTACTATCACAGTCAGTACAGCAATGCACACACAGTCCTGATGCCCACCTCACACATATGGATAAATGCTTATTTCTTTGAAATGCTCAACAGTACTGAAATAAAAAAATGTTTGTCTTAACATGTGCAGATGACTCCACACTTGCTAGGGAGGATGGTTCTGGAAAATTTTAAGCAGAAGGTAAGGACACCATCATGACATATATATATTTTTCCCCCTAGCAACATGTGAGAAAATCTAGTATGTAACTGAAAAATTCAATCATACCTTATCAAGATCAGTTTTCTGTGCAGATAAATCCAAAGTAATAGAAATCTTCTTCTGTGTTGTCCACATACACAACTCTCCTTACCTGCAGGCTACTTATCTACATGGTTACCTTTTTATAGTACAGATTCAGACATGTGAGCATGATGAAGATGCAAATGAGGTGTGAACTCTTTAGAATTGCTGAATCCCAAAATTTTGGCTCCATGTAGCAGGTGTAAACATAGACCAGGCACTCCCTCAGTGTTAGTTGCTAATGGATTGCAACTGTGAATGATTACAGAGAGGTAGAAGGAAACACAACAGCAGCTCAGACTCCTTTACCTTCAGTAGATCTGTCACCCAGGTTACACTTACAAAGTGTAGAAGTAATTATATCAAAGTTTTAAGTGTAATTAAGCAATACATATTTCGCAATTTCTCCTCACTAATATCCAAACTCTTCTGTCTTTGTTGAAAACTGTATACTATTGCCATTTAATTTTCTCATATATTATAAGGATAATGATATAAAATGCCTTACAGAATGCATGTCTCAGATTACTACTCAGACAAGAGAAGAACGAACACTATTCAAAGAAAAGACAAAGCTGCATTGTTGCAAATGATATTCATAAATGGTTGTGTGACAATTCATTGCACTAAATCTGTAATTAACACATGCAAACAACTGAGAGTGTAAAAGTGTTATATATCTTGTTAATACTGTGAATGAAATTGGACTTGCTTGTATGCACAATGATTTGCATTCTTGCTGCAAAGCTGTTTCTGTGGCAAAGATGGTAAGACAATTATTGTGTTTTGTTGGTTCATTGGTGTGACAGTTCAAACTCAGACTTGTGTAAAAATCTTTATTTTGCAATGTTGTTTATGTTTTTATTTATTTTTTAATATTACTATTTGCACAGCACACTGTTTAGCACAAACATGGTGAAACGGATAAATCAAATAAATTTTATTTAATGTACTTCTATTATAAAGACTACATAAATTACACCTGTGATTCAGGTATGTGTATAGCACACTTGGTAAACATAATAAATCACACAGTATAAGCTATCTTTAGATCACGGTTTAAGTCCCACATTTGTCTTTTAAGGATAAAACCTAATAAATACTGCTTACAAGGATAAAACAAGGTGAGCTTTGCCTATCAAGCCTGCACATTACTGACCTTCGCACAAACCCTCTCTAATGGCCCACATACGAAGCAGTCAGAACACCTGAAAACAGAAAGCAGACAGTAGTCAATTTCACAGCGGATGCATTATTGCATTTTTTCTTACCAGTGGGCAATCTCACTAAACGGTACTGCACGGCGGTCAGCAACCTTCCCCAATATCTGCAGGTCCAGAACATGTGCAGACAGGAAGCAGACAGTAGACAGTTTCAAAATGGATACATTGTATCCTGTATGATTTGCCACTGCACAAACATGCTAAGCAGCATTGCTTGGCAGTCAGCACACATAAAGAGTAATAACTGTGAAAATATACAGTGCTACCTATTTATTCCTGTGGCAGCAGTTGTAATTTAAGGGTTATAGTATAGCTTGAGCCTGGTTTCTTACCCAGCCAAACCCAAATCTTTCTTACTGAAGTTCCACTTTACTTTATATAAAACCTAACAGTATAAAAATACTTATACATAGTAATAAATATCTATAACATGTGCATTGAGCATACACAGGATATTATAGATATATTACATGGATAACTGTTGTTTCAGTACAATTATTGTTGCTCAATTACTCAGTTAATGAGCCAGACTAATGTTTGCCCACTCACTTTTATAAAAAATAAAACAATGTAAACATAATTATAAATATGTATATATAGCACTGGGACTCAAATGATTCGTATACATGACTGAGGGTATACTGACAGTTATGTTTCTGTAATTATAATTGTCATTTTTCACCTTGGATGGACTTCAGACTGCAACGATACTCATACACACATGAATGCATAAACCAGACCTTGTCAATCACACACATATATGGTTAATGCCTCACTCTGTCACGTGTATTTACATATAATTAATGAGCATGTCTGGCATGCATTTCTTCTGTAGCAAGGATCAAAAATTACTTATGTGGAAGAATACATTTTGTCTGTGTTGCATAAATTTTAATCCCACATTGTACAAATTAATTTTATCAGGGTGTAAAGCCATGCAAAAAATGTGTCAGGTTATACAATTTATAACCCCAATATATGTATGCAATGTTAAATCAAATAACAGGTACTGCAGCAGCAACCAAACCATAAAGTAATGCAAACTATCAAATTAACCTTCCTATTTCCAAAACAGCTTTCCTCTCTGTTTGGTACTCTTGCTCTCCACTTTAGTTGGCATGGTTGTTTGGGTTTGCACACTAGCATTAAACAAGATAACATGAATTGGCAGGAAAACACTCTTAACTGTTGCTGTTTGCTCTGAGCGGACATGTCTGGAGGTAGAAGAGAAAGTGCCCAATTTAGGGCACAAAGGTGTGGTGTTGAGAAGTCCAGAATTTTTATTGGACTCCTTGTAATGCACCACAGATGAAGGCTGCTGCAGGGGGATCATACTGGTTCTCTGTACAAATCTAAGGCTTGGAATAATCTGTCCAATGCTGTCTCCAGTTTAACTGGCATTCTGTGCACTGGAGAGCAGTGCAGGGACCATTTTAATGACCTCAAAAGGTGCAAGCAGGATACACTCAACCAGTGGCTGGCTGAGTTTAGGACTGCTGACATCCCACAGTTGTCTAAGTATGCAGATAAAGAGAATTTAAATTAGATAGAAAGTTACATATAGGCAAGACTGGTATACTCTTCTCTTGTTCTCTCCTTTTCATTCTACAGCCAACCAGGAGATAACAATGAACAGGGAAGCCCATGCTGAGCTTTTAGAAATATACTGAGGGAAGCAAGGGGTGTGTATGCTGCACAACATAACTATTATTTTATCTGAAGTATCGCTGTTCTATATAGTTGTAGCAAGTTAAGCATACATATCCTAACTGTAAAAGCAAGCAAGCATGCATCAGTCTGTTGCACAAGCCAACTACAACAGTCAAGTGTAATACTGCAGTCAGATGTTGTGGGTTCAAATACCAAAAGTAACAAAAATTTAAAATATTAAATAATTTCAACATAAGTGTCATATATGCCCTGCTGTTAACTTAATCTGTATTATTTGACCAAACAGATGTACAATATATGCATATTGTAAGGATTACTTGAAGCAATTATCAGTTATAGCTTGTAATTATTAAAAAGTATACTTAAATATAAAAGTAGAAATAAATTATTAATGTTGTACTAATTCATTACATGCCACATATCATGGATCATAGGATCATAGGAAGTTACTAGGCTATTGGCCCTGAGGTCCTTATAAGCCTAGCCAAGAGTTTAGCCCATGTTTAGACAAATCAGCTTGCAAGTCCCCTGTCCATTAGGGACATGGGTGGAATCCCAGGGTATATTTTCTGTTTCCCATCCAGTTATCCAGGTTGCACTTAAAAATGGGTAAATAGGTGGAGAGAGAATATATTCCATAGATGAGGGAGTCTCTGGGACACAAATCTGTCCTGCCAACAAGTCCTGTTGATGTCACAGACCAGGTTGAGGCCACCCGTGTGGGTTACTCGAGTTAAGCTTGACTTGTGGATATGCAGCAGTCCCATCAAGGTGGGCACCCTGATCGCCTTGTATGCCAGACAGGAGTCACCACTAAGGAGTCTGTATGAAACTGAGTAGGGGGATAGGGCTTTTAGCCTATTTGTGTATGGTAGATGTCTGAGGCCCTGGATTCTCCTGGTGAGGAACCTCTGTGGTCTCTCCAGCTGCTGCATGTGCTTTGCGAGGTACATGCCAAAAGGTGCATTGTACTCAATAATGGGCCTTATAAGGGAAGAATACAGGGTTGTTACAACCTCCTTGTTCCTGGATGAGATACCCTTACTTATGAGGTGGGCCATGTAGAAGATTTTCCGTACCACAGAAGCAACATGGTGGTCAAATGTCAGGCTGTTATCAACCTGGGTGCCTAAATCCCTCACAACTGATTGAGTGCTTAGGGCGTTGCTATTAATGTGATAATCTCTGGGGACATCACTCTCCCCAAAGGGAATGATGATGCATTTTTTGGTATTTGGTACTATTTATCTCTTTTATTTCTCTCACCCCAACCGTTATCTCTCTTTTTTATTTTTATATGTGTGGTTACAACATTTTGATGTCATCAATTTCTGGCAACTCACAAAATGCTTTACAGCACAGACAGGGTCTATATTGAATGATCGAACTTTCAAAAGTTCGACTGTCATATGGTCGATACCATATGATCGAATTTTTGAAAGTTTGAACGTGTTAACGGAAATCTCCGTACAGCACAGAATGGGAAGATTTCCCTTTTCTGCACTGTAGTGCAATCTCAGAGTTGGTATATTTAAAGAGCAGGGGGTGTGGGGGGTGCAGGGTGACAACTCCCCCTGCTTAAAACATTCAGGGAGGTTATTTGTGTAGTTTATTTTTTTTTATTAGATTTTCAAACTTTTAAAAGTTTGATCATATGGTGTCAACCATATGACACTCAAACATTTGAAAATTGGATTATCTAATACAGACCCCACAGGGAGGTAGGCCAACCACTGTGGCTCAGCCTGGCCTGCTCACTGATGCCCAGCACATCTGGGACCCAACATGGCAGTACTGCCTCTGCTGCCCCTGCACCACCTGGGCCCTTCATATCAGGTAGCATTACCTCAGCAGGTGGTGCAGTGGTACACACTGGGAGTATTAGATGAGGTGGGAATTATGTTACCTGCTAGGAGATGTCAGGCTTGGTTTGTGACCATTGGTGCACCCCTCTGCCAGATGGAAAGGATGCTGTCTATTATGGTGCATGAACAAAGATGTCAAACACTCCAACAGTTATCAGAGTAAGGGAACAGTGATGACAGTTCTGTGGGTGAGGACTAGATTCTCACTGTCTCCTCATTTGATGTGCATGGGCATCCAATGTCCCCATCCTATTCCTAAACATGATGCCCCCCAACCTGTGGTATCCCTCACCATCCCTTTGTCATGTCTTGTTGGTCCTGTTTATCTGCATCCACTTCCTCACCTACCCAACTAACCAGGCCTTCACATACCTATGTCCATTACCCAACATTCTTCTCTTACTGAAATAAAAAAAAATGGGCACCTGTCCCACAAAAATATCATTCCATATATAGCTCTCCTCTTCACATCTGTGTCTTCTTGACACACTTGATTCAGTCCAATTGGCTATGCAATATGACTGCATTGTTGTCACCCCTTTTTGTTGAGGTGACAATCCAAATTCAGACTATATTATATACATATTTTCATTTTACACTGTTAAAGAAGTGGACAGTCATGGTTCTTTCCTACCTCCCTCCTGCACATTCCTATATTGCTTTCTGCTTGTTCCCCATTTCACCACTTTCCTATGTACCCAATTTTAACAGCTATAATCTGGTAAAAAAAAAGAATCACACCACACACATGGCTGAAACAGCCTGTAATGAAGCCCTTCACTTTTCATTTCTGTATTTGCACAGAGTTTCACATCATACACCAATGCCAAGTTACGGTGAATGACTCTTCCCATCCTATGGCATGGTGCAGTTACTGCTGCACAATGCTGCTTAAACCCACTGCACTAAGGAAACACACAGCTACAGCAGCTTAAAGAGTTAGGTCATTACATTATGAATACTTATTTAAAAGTATTAGATACAGCTGGATTTGAACCCTATATCATCTGGGCTCAAAAGAAATATTTCAGTGCACTTACACCAGCTACCACAGAGTCAGCTAAGCAGCAGGTGTGTTTTTATACTCAGTACTATCCAAAGTGCTGACGGCCGCACCTCTCACTTAATGTGTTTGCTGTGGAGGAAAGCAAACCAATAGAAATCTTATAATTTTATCAATGAAGCAGATGCCCATGTTTGTTCATTGCTTAACTACTCACAAACGGAGAAAGCAGCATAAATATTTTTTAAAGTTATATAAAACATTTCCAATATGAACTATTTATGAACACCAAAGTATATGTTAGATGTGTCTACCATAGCTAGTATGGATGAGTACTTCTCAAGTTCAAGTAGGAGTCCTTCAATGTGCATCCCGCATGCACAGACACTTCACCATCGATCACGCAAACCAACTGCTCAGTGGTGCACTATGGAAAGTGCACATTAGCATGTAGTATGTATGTTTACTGTCCAGTTAGTCTTCATCCCATGAAAGTACATGTAAAAACACAACCGAAGGGAAGGCACGTTTTAGGGAAAGAACACATATTTACACTGTAGTCATGTATTACTTGCACCCATGCACTTGAAGCTTGTTCTCTCAGTACTTATTTCCAAATATATCAACAACACTACAGAAATAAATAAATAAATGATTTCTTACATAACATGTACATCTTTATAGTGACAATACACATTCAGATTTTCCAGTACCTGTAGTAATGTGGACAGCTGTTTGAATATAGTTTGTAAAGCTGTATCTTAAAGTATACCTGCACACTGTAAACAAAGCAGCAAATTCTACACTTTGCACACTCATCAGTCTGGTAACATGCAGAACATTAATATCTTGGCAGTTATAATTGGCTAGCCATCCATGTCATACAGGCCTTCCAATATATTCTCTCAAACATCCCATGATGATGTCCATCCATCCATCCATACATCCATCCATCCATCCATCTGCAATCCCTTTTCCCATTTTTCACATGGGGTTTGGGCGTCACTTCAGCAGTGACAATCATCTCTAGCCAAGGTTTACACCACAGGGTGGTTAGCCCTGCTGCAGTAGTTCATTTGCACTACTCACTTGCGCATACACCGTCACCTATGGCCAATTTAGAATGTCCAGTCCACCTACTGCATGTCTTTGGAATGTAGAAGGAAACTGGAGCACCTGGAAGAAACCCACATGACCACAGAGAGGACATGCATTCTCCGCACAGAAGGCACTGCTATAAATTGTCCAACAGCATTGTAAAGGTTAGACTAGTGCTGTGGCACTTTTGTTATGTACTGATTTCTGTTGTTGGTGTACCTTGCTAGGTAGGAGTTTTAATGTCACTGCAGTCAACTTGAGTGTATGTCTAGTCAGAACAGCATAACTGTGTATCTTACAGTCATCAGTACAAACCCATGGATTACCAATATTTTAACAGTTGTACATGACTATACATAAAGTTAATTCTGACCTCCCAACATCTTCTCTCAAACATCCAGCGCTGATGTCATCCACTATAAATTGTCCTGCAGCATTGCAGAAGTCATACTTGTGACATGGCTCTTGCATTACATGCTGAGTTCTGTAGATGGTGTACCTAGTTAAGTAGAGGTTCTAATCTCACTGCAGTCAACTGGTCTGCACATGTTTATTCAGTTGGTTGACATTCATGAGACAATTTTACAACTGCATATGGGACACTGCTATTACCATCCTCTTCTCACCAGACACTGCTGATGTCATCACTTTTTAAGTGTTGTCTGACATTCTAAGATTCAGAATTGTGCTGCGGCACTTGCATTAAATACTGAGTTCTCTAGCCATTATACCTAGTTAGGTAGGGGCCCTGTTATCACTGCGGTCACCTGCTGTGTGGGTGTTTGTACACTTGGTTGACATTCAAGAGATCATTTTATATCTGCATGTGTGACACTGCTATTGCCATCCTGTTCTCAGCAGACACTGCTGATGTCATCAGTTATAAATAGTTGTCTGACACTATAAAAAACAGACTTATGCTCTGGTGCTTGCATTAAGTACCATGCTTTCTAAATGTTTGGGAAGGGGTCCTATTCTCATTGCAGTCAAAAATCACTATGGTGACAATTTTAGAACAATATGTGAGCCCACAGCTATGTCAAACCCTACTCCGAATGTCTCATTGTAGCATACAATGATGATGTCATCTTGTATAACATGCACTCTGACAATATTCAGATAAACCTGTGCCTTGGCAGTAACATTAACTACTGTGTTTATAAACTACTTTACCTACACATATAGGACTTCTAATCTGACAGCAGGCAAAGTGTGTGTCTATACATGCACCTATCACTTTTGAGATACTTTTACACAGGGTTGTGACCCCATATCTATGTCCTACACTCCTTTCAACATGTTCTCCTCAGCATACAATGATGCTATCATACTCCATAAAGTGCAGTTTTACAGTCAGATGTATGTGGTGTTGCTACTGTGATATTGCATGGCTGCCTTCCAGACACATTTAGTGACCACTTCCCTACCTTTCTACTTAGGAAATGGCTTCACACAACCAATAACATCATATTTAAAAACATTCACAACAAAAAGAACTTCTCCCCCACTATATTTAATATACAGCTACAACAATGTGATTGGTCAGCTACAACAATGTGATTCGTCACCACTACAATTTCTCCAGTTAGACCTTACTGTTCAATATTTTAACAGAGCATTCCTTCAAGTACTTGATAACTTTGCTCCCACTAGGAAAATCCATGTCAAGACCAAACAACTCCCTTGGTTATCTAATGACACTAAACTAATACTTAGACAAAGGGACACAGCCTGGTCATACTATCAAAGATCCAAAAACAAAGATAACATAATCTCATACCAACAGCTGAGAAACCTAGCCAAAAAACAAATCAAATATGACAAAAAAACTTTCTTCCAAACATGTCCACAAAAGCACTCAAATAATCCACAAAAATTTTGGCACGGTAACAAATATCTCCTCAAACCAGGTAGACCCTCTACCCCTGCTCCATCCATCAAAAATACCTCAGACTGCATAGCATCTCAATTTAATACTCACTTTATCAACTGCATAATCTCCCTCATAAACCACAACACTAACCTACCACTTTCAGTCCCCATCTCTACAGAACCTAACCTAACTTCATTCTCATTCAAGCCCATTCAAACTAACTACATAAAAAGGCTCCTGAACAAACTAAAGCCCTGTTTTCTTGCTGCAGATCAACTCCCTAGTGAATTTCTAAAACTAACCACCCCCTCTATCTCATATCTTACATCTAGCTTAATAAACTGTTGCATCTCTGAACAATATGTACCTCTCCTCTGGAAAATATCTCATGTCATCCCCTACACAAAGGTGGCACATCTACAGACTTTATAAACTACTGTCCCAATTGCTATTCTCTCCCCCTTTCCAAAATCTTAGAAAAATGTATTCATCAGCATTTACTTGACCATCTCCTTAAAAACAATCTCTTATCCATCTCACAACATGGCTTCCAGCCAAAGCATAGTACTAATTCTGCACTCATAAGCTTCACTAATACTGTAAACCTCCTCAAAAATGATGGCCAACTTGTCTCATCTGTCTTCCTCAATATGTCCAAATGTTTCAATACAGTATCCCACCAAATGCTGTTCAACAAACTGGCTACTTATAACCTCAGTGCAACATCCCTGACTTGGTTTCATAGCTATCTTTCCAACAGACAGCAGTCCACTAGATGGGAAAACAAACTGCCCCCTCCTACCCATCTCTGTGGGACTTCCCCAAGGGTCTATCCTCGGAATCTTGCTCTATATTATATTTACTAATGAACTCAGTTCTTCCACCCAACTTTCCACTATCGTTCAATATGCCAATAACACCTCTCTTATCTGCTCTGCCCCCTTACCCCAAGAACTACAAGTAAAAACACAAAAATCTCTCCAGGAGCTAGAGAAATACCTCACCAACCACCAACTCATTCTCAACCCAAATAAAACTAAGCTTATGGTCTTCTGCAACAATAGAACTAAAAATAACCAAACTTCTCTTACCATCTATTTCAATGGTACAAAAATTGAAGCCAGTCAGTCAAACTAAACTTCTTGGTGTAACAAAAGACAGCTGTCTAAAATTCGACAAACATATATCAATCATAATTACAAAAGTTCACATCAAACTTGGCTCACTCTATAGAGCCAAACCTTTCCTAACTAACTATGCCAGACTTTCCACAGCGAGATCCCACCTGCTTTCCTCCCTTCTTTATTGCTCACAAATCATCACCAACATGCACAAGACTGACTTAAATAACCTTGAAAGCTGCAATAACAAAATAGCCAAGTTTGCTGAAAACAAGCCCCACAAATCCCACCACCGTACCGCACTTCGCCAGCTCAACTGGCTTGAACTGCCCAACCTAACTCTCAACCAACTCACCATTGCACATAATATCATCCACAAAAGTGATCACTGCCCTGCTATCTCTAATCTAGTTGAACTAAACATCAACCTCAGGTGCCTGAGATCATCAGACAAACTACTCCTAAAGGTAAAAAACTACTATAGCAACTGTCTTTATTCTAATAAAATATCCAAATTCTGGAATCTACTTCCCCAGCAAATAATCCCAAAAATCACTAATTCAAACTGCTCATAAAAGAATACCTTACAAACCACTGGCTATGCTCCTGCATCCACCCAGGCTAACCCCTCTAACCTGACTGACTTCCACACTAACATTGCATAAATCCCATTCTTATACTTCTCCACTGTAGTGATAACTCTCATGTGAAATCATACATTACATTATATTCTGACCTGTACTTCCTTACCTAATACCCAAAGCAAAAAAAAAAAGAGAGAGAGACAAAGGTATTATATCTTGTATATAATGAAACCATTTACCTGTTTTATCAATGTACTCATAAATTTTAATTGCCTCTGTCATTTATGTAACCTGTTAATATTTTTCCATTGCTATGTTGTTGTCTACTATTTGTCTTGGAGCTTTTCTCCCCGGGTATCCACTGAAAACGGGCCCCTGGCCCAGTCAGACACTACCCGGTAAGCAAATGTAAATTAATTAATTAATTAATTAATTAATTAATTAATTAATTAATTAAATAATTTTCTATGCCTATACAGGTTTAATGTTCATGTCCCTATAAACAGTTATCATGTCAATGTTGCTGTCACTGACGTGCTATATTGAAGTGTGGATGCACAGTATGGCTACAAGAGGGTCTTACAATCTTTGATGTGATCTAATGTATTGATGGCTATTGATGCCATTGAAGTACATGCTCCTTCTGTAACAGTAGTAGTAGTAATATGCCTCCTGAGAACTGTTGACATGGTATGACACACATTTATGTCTATTGTTGGCATATTAGGACATGTACTGTTGTAGTGGAGCAGATCAACCTACTACACAGCTCATATTCTTCCACCACAGTGATATTTGCAGTATGGCCCATGTGTGCATGTGCCTACATACCATCATTAAATGTTCTGTGACAGACCTCAATATTAATTCATATTCATTACATGGTCATATAAGTCTTATCACACACACATGTTATGCTGTGATATACACAGCCAGTGTAGCACATGTTTTGATGCAATTTCAACCTTGTGGAATTCATTGTATGTGCAGTTCTGTTGCTATATCCTAAGATTATTGAGGTGGTCAGCAGCATCATTGTGTGTCTGTTAGCAATTGTGTCAGGAAATGTTATGCATGAGTCACACACAACTGATCTGTAATGTGACCTGATATGGTATCAAGCTGCTCAAATACAGTTTGCCCATGAAACCCATATAGGCATATGTTGTGCAAGTGATGTACGTGACATTGGTACAGTTGTATGACTGTGCATAGTAATAGTATGTGGAATGTGATGAATGACAAAGGTTGTATTTGGAGGCCCTTTCACAAATAATTTATTCCAAAACATGTGAAATGTTAAGGGGAATACACAATTAAACACAGATCTGTATGTGGATGCTACCAAACATACCCAAGTGGATGAAATAGACAATCTGCTAGCTGACAGTTTGTCTTGCACATCACCCCTCCTGTGGCCACTGGCCATCAGCCAAAGTATACATGCAAACATTAGTCAATTTTTATAATAAGGAGGGCAGCTCATCTGTGCACTCTCTACAGCTAATAACACAGACTCAATGGGCCCTGATAACATTACATGTTGGTTATAGCATGACTCAAAACATGACCTGCCAGACACAGTTGGATCTATCCTTCAAAACAGACTCTAGACAGCCTGTGTTCCTATAGAAGGGTGTACATCAGCATGGATCCTTCTGACTGGGGGTGATTATCATCTTATGTATGGAGTTATAGACACATCCTGACTCTCCTCATCTGTGAGGTAGACCAATGAGTCATCGTGGACCTTCTCTAAAAGGACAGATGTAATATCCCAACTGTGTACCAAACATGTGTGAGTTTGTTCGGGCTACATGGGTTCATGGTTTCATAGGTGTTTACTAGGCTAATGACCACAAGGCCTTTTTAAGCCTAGCCATGCATCCCAAATCTCTGACAAGTTCTGATACTCTTGATAAGTGTAAGCATGGGCCTGTGAGATTAATCATTTACAGGTTACCTCTTCGCATCAGAGACATAGGTGCCAAACCAGGGATGAATTTCTGGTTTTCCATCCAATTGTCCAAGCTGCAGTTGAACTGGGTTAGGAAGTAACTCTACTTCACATGGATGGGGAGCCTGTTCCATAGATGGAGTAGTCTCTGGGATACATACCTATCTCTTCAGCAGGTCCTATTTATATCACAGGCAAGCTTTAAGTCTTTAAAATGGGTAATTCTGGTACTGTTTGTTTTTTGGATATGCAGGAGGTCCATCAGAGTGGGGTCTGACAATGCCCTGTATGCTAGGCATAGATCTCTCCTCAAAAGCCTGTAGGAGACAGAATACAGGGATAGTGCCTTGAGGTGGTCTCCATAGGACATATTACTTACTCCCTGTATTCTTTTAGTGAGGAACCTCTGTGGACTTTCCTTTTGTTGGATATGCCTGGTTAGATACTTATTTAAGGGTGCATTGTACTCAATGACTGGTCTGATGAATGCCAAATACAGTGGAACAATGACTTCTTTGGACTTAGATGCCATACTCTTGTTTATAAGTTGCGCAACATAGAATGATATCCTCACCTCTGTAGACGTGTGATAATCAAAGGCTAGATTACTATCTATGTGTGTCCCTAAGTCCCTGACTACTGGGTCACCTCGAAGGGGTGTGTTGTCAATATGATAGTTAGCAGGGATGGATGACTTCCCAAAGGATACTATTATACATTTCTTGGCATTTAGTTTTAGTCCATGGCTTTGACACCAGTTGCTTGTCTGTGTCAGCACCTCCTGGAGAACATTTATGTCAGTGTGAGATTCAATGACAGCTCCTAATTTGCAATCATCTGCAAATTTAGTCAGCCAGAAACCACTGATATTGGCCTTGACTTCTGATAAGTAAATGCCAAAAAGAAGCAGTCCAAGGACTGATCTCTGAGGACTCAACTTGTGACTGGCCTCTTTGTAGAGGTGGACTCCCCAATTCCAACTTCCTGGGTCCTGTCTATGAGCCAGGTGACTATCCACCGGGTGACATACAGGTTTGTACCTAAACTCTTGAGTTTGTCAACAATGCCCGAGTGGGGTATTGTGTCAAATGCCTTGGCCAGGTAAAGATAAGCAGTGTGAACAATTTTGCCATCATCCATTGCTTTGTTGACCTTATGTCTGTTACTTTGGTGACATCATGTCTGTTATATCTATCACAATATGCATTTAACCCCTATTGTATATACCATCCGTGATATATGTCTTGGCCATTGTTCATATCACAAAGAATCCTCTCCATTGATATGTCACCTTGTGTGACAGTCACATAATATACAACAGCTGTGCAGTATGCACTGTATCATATCAATAGTGATTAGTGTTCATGCTACAACTGTCTTCATTGACATTGCTATCATCTGCTGTACATTATCATCTTTCACCTGTTCTCTTCCCCATGTTCATTGCTACAATTCATCTATGTGTCCCTTTGAAATACGCACACTCCCCCTGACTATTTATTTATAATGCAGTCTAGGTACCCTTGTTGATCATTTACTCAGCTTTTATATAATATGCCTGAAACAGGTTTCCACACTACTCTGCAATGTATACACTTTTAAGTGATGTGCTGGAAATATATACATTGCTTTATTAATAATCCTGGTAGTCATTGTGGCTTTATGCTCAATCCTGCTGTCCTAGTTTGCCCACAAGTAAACAGGTATACGTGCTTGCAGGTGCTTGTGGTGCTTTACACAGTTGCCTTGCCAGCAACACTCTTGTTCACGTTTAAATGTGGTGCACTTCATGCAAATATAATTAGTGCTGCTGCTCACTGCACAAACATGTAAACTTTGTGTAGGCTTCCTACTAAGCCTACACAGAGTTTATTGAATACCCAGGAAAACGTATTATTCATTTATTATTAATATTAGTTGTTACTAAGTGGATTTGAAATGATGATTTGCTCAGTATCATGTGATGTCTTTTTTAAAAAAGTATATAAATAACTGTCTTTATGGTGAGTATGTTAGATCGCACTGATGACACCAATGAGTAAAACCAGTTTGTGATCAGTTATTTGGGTTTGCTGTTATGCATATTAGTGAAATGGTTGTTAAACCATTTTGAAAATTTATTTTGAGTGCTGGTCATTTTTTGGAGAAGTATATACATAATGGCAACAGACAGGCACCGTGGTGGTGGTTCAGTTCTAATCAAAAGGAATACCTCAATTACTGTTGCGGATTGCACAAAGTCTCATACTACAGATGACAAGAGTCCCAAATGGACATTCTCTCTCTTCACATTAGGTGGGCATACTCACATGTGGATTGCTGCAGTTTACATCTACCCATCTTCCTCTATCTGTCTTTTACATAAACCTCTTCAACATATGTTCCCTAAAGACATACATAACAAAACAGTTATTCTTTTTATTTCAATATCAGTGCTGCTGGGGAAGATTCTCCGCCTCTGAACAAAATGTTGCAGCAATTTAGACTGGCCCAAATAATACAAGCTCCTACTTGAACCAATACAAGGACTGGCCTTAATTCCACCCTTGACTTAATAGCCATCAGCATACAAAATATGTGTCTTCACAATAAAGTACTCCCAATGTTCTGAGTACCTTGTTGGTAATGGCCATTGATGCCATTTATTACTGCAGTTCTGTTTGTTGACAAGACAAGGACTTTTGAAATGGTTGGTCCACCATACCCTTTTACCTCAACAAACTCAAAAGACTCATCTTTGAAAATACCACTGTCTTCTGGTTTTGCAGCTGTCTAAAAGACATAAACAGTAATTTCCAAGTCCATCACCATGTCTTATCCTCTACTGCTGGTAAACTTAATACAGGTGTACCACAAGGGTCTGCACTAGGTCCTCTACTCTTCTTTTTGTCTTTGCTACTGACCCACTCCATATTTACAAAATCTTTAATTAATAATGTGTGCAGATGATATGCTGCTCCTGCACTTCAGTACAAGCCACTCCAATATGCAAACCAAGTCAAAGGACAATTTCACTAAGTTATGCACCTAGTCTACTACTGACAAACTACTAATTAACCCCAAGAAACCCAATGTCATGGTATTTGCCTCAGCCAAGAAATTACCAACTATTCATCCTATTCTCTTAACAGATTTTAATGGGAACAGAATACCTGTTTCCACTGAACAAATGTACCTAAGCCTAATATCCGACCCTACCCTTTCCTTTACTACTTAGACACACACATAGGTTCATAGGATCATAGGTAGGTACTAATCTATTGGCCCTGGGGCCTATACAAGCCCAGCCAAAAAGGTACCCTGGCTTTTGCCACCCAAGAAAATTATTTTCCTGTGCACTGTAAAGTGGAGCCACAGAAGTGATCCCCGGGGTGAATTTCTTATTTCCCATCCAATCATCAAGATTTTTCTTGAAGAGTGCTAATGAGGAGCTTTGTTTGATATAGATAGGTAGTTTATTCCAGAGTATGGAAAGTCTCTGGGACAGGAATCTATCCCCTTGGCATGTTTTGTTTATTGTGGTGACAAGGTTTAGGTCCTTAGAGCATGTAGCTCGGACGGATTGGGATTTCTTTAAGTGCAGCATGTCCAACAGCTCTGGGTTTGACATAGCTTTGTATGTTAGGCAGAGATTACCTCTGAGAAGGCGATATGCGACGGAGTAAAGCTGGAGTTTTTTGAGACAGTCTGCGTAGGGCATCTGTGTGAGGCTGGTAATCCTCTTTGTGAGGTATTTCTGTGGCCTTTCCAGTTGTTGTAGATGTCTTGTGAGGTACATACCAAAAGGGTGTTGTACTCTATAATGGGTCTAATGAGTTATGAGTAGAGGGGAACAATGACCTCTTTTTTTCTGGATGAGAAACCTTTTATTATGAGGTGTGCCACGTAGAAGGATTTCCTGACTACTGTGATGATGTGATTATCAAAGGAGAGACTACTGTCCACCTGTGTCCCAAGGTCTCTTATCACACCAGTGTTAAGTATACTACCACCTATGTTGTAGGTCATGGGTACAGAGTTTTTAACCAAAGGGGATGACAATGCACTTTTTGGCATTGAGCTTGAGGCCATGGCTTTGACACCAGGCATCTGTCTCAATGAGGCCCTTTTGTAAGATGTCCACATCGTTAGGAGTTTTGATTATGGCTCCTAGTTTGCAGTCATCTGCAAACTTCATTAGCCAAAGACCTTCTGTGTTAGCCTGTACTTCAGAGAAGTAAATACCAAACAGGAGATAACCCAAAACTGAACCCTGTGGTACTCCACTTGTCACTGGTCTGAAGTCGGATTTGGAGTCTGTTACTTTCACAGTGTGGGTTCTGTCAGTGAGCCAGTTGGCAACCCATCTTGTGACATAGGGATTTATACCTAGTTTAGTGAGTTTATCTATAATTCCAGAATGGGGGATGGTGTCGAAAGCCTTTGCAAGATCTAGATAGGCTGTGTGAACCACCTTACCCTCATCTACGGCTTTGGTGACTGCTTCAAAGAAGTCTATCAGGTTTAGGAAACATGATCTGCCTTTTACAAACCCAAACTGGGTGTGGTCCAGAGTATGGAGATTACCAATGTCTTTGTTTAAAAGTTCCATGATGATACGTTCCATGGCCTTGCAGACCAGGCTCATCAGGCTAATGAGGCGGTAGTTCCCGGGGTCTGTGGTGGCTCCCCCTTTGTGGAGTGGGATAACCGTCGCTGTGCGCCATTCATCAGGCACAAAGCCTGAGGTGAGGCTATGATTGAACATGATACTTACGTGGGGTGCCAGTTCATTCTATAGTTCATGTAGAATGCAGTCTGGGATGTTGTCTGGTCCCATGGATGCTGTGTTCTTGGCTTTGGAGAGTGTGGTTTTTACCTGTGCAGCCATGATTACAGGAACTTTGCATTCTTCCGGTATAGAGATAGGCTCTTTAGGAGGTGGGAGGGGGGTAAAGTTAGCACTGAACATACAAACACACACACATTTTGTAACTAATAAAGTCCTTGCCCAAATAAAACTATGTTACAAGACCAGTCAATTCACTTTACTTGGTGCTAGCTCAGCCATTGCTAAAACTATGGATTTTCTTTTCTCTTATGCCTTCAGCCTACAATACTCACAGAATACAGACTGCTGAGAATAAAATCTGTAGATTCATTCTATTAGCAGTCCCCCAGATACACCATTGCAATTTGCCAAAAAATTCCAAATGGCTTTCACTGCCTCATAGTAACACTTTTCTTCTAAGTACTTTAATATACAAGGTGCTAAAATACAGTCACTGCCCCCCTTTAAGAGTGAAACTACCTTTACATGACAACCCTTATGTACTCAGAAGTACACAGGACAACATTTTCACTCTAGTACGTGTCCATTTAAAACTGTGAAACAGCCTTCTTTAGACATGAATCTGCTACCAGGAACCCCTTGCCTATAGACATCAAAAATCTAGAAACCATTAAAAGCTTCAAAGATATACTTAAAGAGCATCTCTTTACTTAATTGACCTGCAGCTGCTACCATAACAATGATCAGGTAACTTACCATAGGATCATAGGATTATAGGAGGTTACTAGGTTAACAGCCTGAGAGGCTTTTTCAACCTAGCCATTCATGTCCCAAATTTCCCAACTATCAGTGCCCATGGGTAGGAATGGCTGCGATATATGCCTATGACTTAGAGCATCTACAAACTGCCCCTGTCCATAAGGGTCACAGAAGGCAAGCCAGGGGAGTTGCATTATTCTCAGGAAAAGTGGATACACCACCAAGTGTACAGACACACACACACACACACACACACACACACACACACACACACACACACACACACACGCACACGTCTTTCATGTTGGGAGTTAAACCTCCTACCTCTCTAGGTTAGACAATCTGGAAAGTATTATATTAGTTGCAAGTACCACAGGAGAAGTCCTATTTCATGAATACTAAAACACATTTAATAAGCTTTACTCAGCCTTTTAATGTGACATCTCATATGCAAATATTTCATATGTATACAGGATTTTATAAATTATACATATGATTGCACTTTATTTTGTGCACATCTTAATTTACATTTTATGTATCTTTTTTTTTCAATGCACTCTGTGTGGATTTTTTAATGTTACTCTACCTGCATTCAGTCTTACTATATTCTGAATTTTGCTATGTACTCATTTGGTATATACTATTGTTGATTAAAAGACCATGCTATATTTTTTGCTCTTTGAGCTTAGGTTGTGGCTGAAAAGGGTCAATAGGTCAGTCCACTTACCCGGTGAACAAATAGTACATCATAAATAAATAAATAATAATAACTGACAACCATTTGAATGTCATCTATAAGCAGCCTTTGTTTAATGTCAAGTTTCACTGAGCTATGCTTGTTATGTGAGTAGTAATGGTACTATCACTGTTCCAACCCATGCTCAATGAAATTCTGAAAGGGGAACAAAAAATCAGTCAGAAAGTTTTTTTTAAAGTAAAGCCAATATTTAAAGCAGTGCTTTATAGAGTAAAGCCAATGCTTAAAGCAATGCTTTAAAGAATGCTGATACAGTTCAAAACATTATTAAAGAAATGC
This sequence comes from Protopterus annectens, assembly GCF_019279795.1. Lineage (NCBI taxonomy): Eukaryota > Metazoa > Chordata > Ceratodontiformes > Protopteridae > Protopterus > Protopterus annectens. The sequence continues at coordinate 1,498,843,756 of NC_056733.1, read as the reverse complement.
AAACATACCTTTCTGTAGACTGAAGTAATCTCATGAATAAGAAAATAAAGAGTGAAGTAATAAAACAAGTTATGTGTAACTACTTATTTTGCACATCAATATGTGACAGCACATATTGAAAATTCTTTGCAGACTTCTGTAATGTGACCAATAATTTAAACAACTGCATTGTTGTCTCCAGTACAACATACCAAAGACAACTACTTTATATGCCAACAAGTACAAAGCTATCCAAATACCTCTAGGAGTAATACTGATTAACATGATAAACTGTAGTCTGCTTTTCACTAAAAGGTGTACTATGACAGCACAGTAGCTAACTGAAAATGGTTTTGGCTTTGCATCACCAGTGTCTGAGGTATGATCATAACTTCTGAATAACACTTATGAAGAGCTGGCATCCACTTCCCATATCCACAGTTATTTTGATATGTTTCAGTTTCATCCTACCTCCCAAAGTAAGACAGTTGGCTTAATATATTGCATTTTCCATTGGCCTTTTTGTCTAAGTCATGACTGAAAAGGGTCCACAAAAAATAGTTAACTTACCTAACTGAAAAACAAATTAAATATAATATATAAAGATTTGCAAGTGAATCACTATTAAAAATAATAATAATAATAATAATCATCATCATTTACACTGGCCCAGTGGTGTGTGGAGATGAACCACTGACTGTGACCCAGATGAACCAGGATTAGTTTGTGACCTCAGTATAGAAAGGAATGGATGGAAGTCAGCAGCCAGATTCAGCTTTCCCAGCCATGGGGTAGAGAAGGCAGGTAAAAACATTACATTACTAATATGAGTCCAATAAAAAAAGAAAGTCACTAAGGCCTGGGTGTCTTGTTATAAAACCATTAAAATAAAAGAAAATGCACCAGTATTCAATGCCAGGAACTATTTATTAATAAAATCACAAAATGCAGAGCCATGATTTTCTGTCAATACCCATCAACCATCTGCAGCTCTGTGTTTCAGAGAATGGCCTTGCAGGTGGGATGTCAGACCATGGGTAAAACTGACAGCACAAAGGAAGCCAAGGAGGCAGTGACAATTCTTCAACATAATGAGATGGAATTAAAGTTTTCTATGCCACCAGGAATATTCAGTTCCATTTTTAGAATTATAAGTTAATCTTTAAGGTTTTTATCCAATATATAAGTTAATTCTTAAGGATTTTATCCAATATGCAAGTGATAAATTTGGGGAAATGGTGGTCATCTCTTCCCCGTCAAAGACTGGATATTGTAAAAGTATTAACTTCCTTATAAATGTAACTTATTTGTGTGGCAATGGTGGCATCTTAAAATAGCTGAACAACTATGCAAGCCAAGTACTTTCAATCGATCACTTCTACCACACATGTGAAGCTGATGTCAGACAGACTCCATCCAAAGCACCCTGCACAAAATTGCATAACCCAACCCATAAACAGAGACAGTTAGGCAATAACTTAACCAATGACAAAATAATTAATTTGAGAAAGAAGACAAAGGGGCATTTTGGTTCATAGGTAAGTACTAAGCACACTGCTCTCATGGGTCATTTTTAAGCCTTGACCAATAAAACTGCATCTCTGAAATTCATACATCCCATTAAACAATTTTTGATGAGACACAACTCCATTGGGTCCTGTTCTTTTCCTGGGATGTCAGTGCAGTAATTTGTTGATTTCTTTCTGCATGTTCACTACATTTTCTGTCAGATAAAGTTCATTTTACTTCAGTGTAATAACACGTAAGGATATATCTCAAAACAACATGATCTGTTCTTGTAGCTTTATTGACTTAGCTTAAAAATACATTTCCATAAAGCAACAAATATCTGCTGCTTCACCCTATACTTCTTTGCATGGCCCTTCTCAATAACTTGTAGTTACTTCACAGTACCTCTTTACAACCATAACCTTGATTAGGACTATCATATACAATACATTCAAATTATGGGGGTACAAATAATTTTGTTTCCCCATATTAATAACCTTACATTTTGATAAGTTAAATTTCATCCCTTTAAGTTCAGACCATTTAATGATAGAGTCTAAATATCCCTGGAATATATATATGGTAGTCTAGTACCACCCCAGCAACCTAGCATTTTCTGATAACTTCCAAACTCAGCAGTGTTCATTAGCTGGGAAGGTGGACATAAATACATAATAAAAATAAAGGTCCTAAAAACTATTCCTGAGGAGCTGCCTTTAACATTTTAAATGTGTTATATCTGTGTCCTTTGACAGTCACTGTTGTAGACCTATTAGATAAACAGCCAATGATCTAGTTTATAACTATTTATTTATTTTAGTTAACATTTGTTGACCAGGAAAGTTCGACTAAGACAGAGCCAATTTTCAGTGGTGGCCCAGGAAGAAATGTTCCAGATGCATGTCTTTGGATGTGGGAGGAAAACGAAGTACCTGGAGAAAACCTACATGAACACAGGGAGGACATGCAGACTCTGCACAGAAGGCACCGCAACAGAGAACTGAACCAGAGAACGTCTTGCAGTGAGGTGACATTAACTGCTGTACTACTGCCCCACCCTATAACATAACAATTAACTTGCCAATTTAATAATGCATTGATATATGATCATGCAAAACATTGTCAAAAGCCTTGAATAAGTCTAGATAAATTTAATCAGCATGCATGTTCTTCATCGAAGTCCTTAACTTCAACTAAATAAAAGCAAATAAGATCAGTAATTGTTTACCTTCTTGAGAAAAATCCATGTTGATATATACTTCATTATGTAGTTGCTCAACTTTGTGTAACATTAAAGAACCCAACACTCTCTCAAAACTCCTTTCTGTAATACTGGTCAAACTAATGGGTCTTTAATTTTCAACAACAGATGTTTCACCTCCCTTATTAATAGAGATCACTGAATAATGTTTCCATTGTGATGGTAATACCTAGATTACTGAAATAATTAAAACAAGATGTTTACAATATTATTCCAAACAGAAGACAGAAATGGAACACTGATTTCATCTGGTGCTGGTGACAAATCATATTGTATTTTTGCCAAAGCCTGTAGAACCATCTCTAAACCTGAATAACTGGATGGGAAATACAAAATACCTGCCCAGGATTCCACCTGTGTCCCTGCTGGACAGGAGCATAGAATGCTGATTTGTCTAAACATGGGCTAAACTTTTGGCTAGGCTTATAAGGGTCTCAGGGCCAATAGCCCAGTAATTTCCTATGATCCTATGAATATAAATGAAGGTAGAAACACTTCACCATATTTTCCATTTAATATCATTATTTAGATTACCTCCCCACAAATTTGTAAAAATAAAAATAAAATAAAAAATAAATTAAAAAAAAGTGATCTCCTCACCATTTATTCCCATTGACAGACATGGGTGTTATTCATCTCATATATATATACATGCTTTTATCACAATTTAAATTGCTGGTGACAGTTTGCTATGATCTACCTATACTGAGGATAAATTGCAAAGCTGTGCTTCTTAGAATCCTGAAAGTCTACTTTTATATAATTGTTTATGTTCATTTCATAATCATTGGCTGAAAAATCTAATGAGCACCTGTACTAACACAGACACAAACAAAAATACAGGCACACATTCACTCACATAGATATGTACATACACACACACACACACACACACACACATATCTCTGTATGTATACCTAGATATATATATATATATATATATATATATATATATATATATATATATATATATATATATGGGTCTACTTCTAAATTTTGAAGTGTCAAAACCTCAAATTTCTTATGGTTGAGAGATTAAGATTGAAGTTTGGGAACTTTGAAATTTAAATAAAAAAAAAAGAAAAGTAAATCTTTCCCTCCCTGCACCCTCCACCCCCTGCTAATAAAATATACCAACTCTGAGATCACACTTCAACAAGGAAAATGGTAAATATACCATTCTGCGTTGTACTGCAATCTCCATTTAAACAGTTTGAAGTTTCAAAACTTCGATCTTATGTTCTTGACCATAAAAAATTTGAAGTTTTGACACTTCAAAATTAAGAACTGGACCTATGTGTGTGTGTGTGTATTTATATATATATATATATATATATATATATATATATATATATATATATATATATAGTCAAAGCCACTTATAGCAGCCATGTTTGTGGAAGTGCAGTTTGGCTGCTGTACTGCATAAACACGCTTTTACTCCCTTTCACATCACTATTGCATCATGTCTCTTTACTGCTACCACCGCTGGCAATAGTGGTCAAACAGAGCACTTGCAAAGCATTGTACTTTAATGAGAGAAGTAGAATATGATAGGTAATGCATTTCTTAAAAGAATGTTATTTATGTGATATCCTGTCCATATACAATGTCTTGCAAAATTAAACTTCAGAAACTGCATTATTCAATATAGCAAAATGACTAAATCTATGATTTTTAAAAATTTAGCAATGATGCAATGCTACAGTGTTGCGATATGTATGAGTACCACATCTGATCAGTGAGGAAATAATATTTGTAGTATGAAATGATGCTGAGGCATTGTACCATGGCAAGGCACAGTGTTAGCAGCTTTCACGTCTGTTACATAAAACAAATTGATTGAGTCACAAGGGTGAACCACATCAATCACTATCTTATTTATGGGTCACCTTTTATGGCATTGATGGCAAAGCCAACACCACCATGAGGGAGTTCAGTGATCTCAACCCTAAACTCTAATAATGTTTGGAATTCATCATGAGTCAAGCCCATTTCTAGAAATGTTTATGAGGTTGTGGTGAGAATTGTGAGTTCAGTAGTGCTCGGTGTCTGACTGATTTTAGCAATGGATTAATTCTACATAAGCAGTAATCTCAAGTAGTGATCAACAAGCAGAAAAAGCATCCAGTAGTGATATTTATTTAACACAGGTAGCAGCATGCATTTCCACATTGCATTCTAGGATTTTCTCACTCACAGCCAGGGCCACTAGAAAATTTTATCAAACACTGCAAAAAAGTTTTTTAAAAATTATGTGAAAATTGCAGGCTTCAGTGCTCAGCCCCAGTAATATATAACATTAACTTAATATAATGTAGCTTGTATTAAAAACAGATTACTACACAGATGTATTGTAAGTGCTTTCGGTCTCAGTCTTCTCTAAATGCATTGTACACTAAATTTTGTACAGCTCTTTTTCAAAACCTCTAAACATCACAAGCAGTATAAAGTAAATATATTAGACAGCTATTCTGGGTACTTTGTCTTAAACAGATCATCGTAGAAAAGTAATTAATTGTGCCTGAATTGAAGAAAAAAAAACATAAATTAATTACTGAACCACTGCCCTCAGGTCTCCTCTCCTCACAATATAGTTAACAGCAAAATTAAATTCCTATAACTCTTAAATCCAAAGAATATAAATTCCCAAAAACCAATGCTAACTTTGCTTCCAATTATTAATTGAATTTTAGCCCTTTAAGACAAATTTCTTCAAATACCTGTATTTTACAATTTAGGTTTTTCATATTTAGATTACAACATTACAGTTATGCCTAGTAAACAAAGTATTTGTTTCAGTCAACTACAAACCATATATCACATTTTAAGGAAACTAGGAAACTATATGTCATAAATAATTTTGTAGTGCATAGAGCACTGTGATTATGTTCTAAACTCATGAAAAACATTCTGCAATATCAAATGCATATATAATATTTTATAGAGATAAAATAATTGAATATCTAGGGATATTTTAAGAAAAAATATGGCATTTCAATCCTGAATAAAAATAAAATAATTATACCCCTCATGAAAATCCCTCAAAAATATTTATAGATAGTAGAAGTATGCCCATAGCACAACACCTGATCTTGACAGTGCTTAGAGACAAATTAAAAAAAAAAGTGTATCAAGGATACCCAGTTGCTGTTAAAATCAGATCTCACACCAGGAACTAAAAGTGGCTAGTGCTGGCCAGCAAAGAACAGTGGCAACATGGAAAATAGATTTTTAAAAGCTGTTAGACTTTGGGTCTGCCACATTTAGATACAAAATGTGTGGCAGAACAAGTATCATAGGTTCATAGATAAGTACTAGGCTAGCTGCACTTGTGGGCCATTTTAAGCCTATCAATTTCTCTTTCAAATGTGAGAATAAAACCCAGCATCTTGTCTCTGTGAGGTAAATACCTTAAACATTATATCAACCCCAGTCCCACATCTAACAGCTTTTAAAGCTTTATATTCTACAGAAGGGCACTACATTTATGCCTATTGTCAGTTTGACTGCAGTAAGTGCTTTACCATCTTTAAAAAGATAATACACTTTTTAAGTACCAGATACTACATGGAGCATATAATGATACATATATTACAAAGAATTATGATTGGCTGTATGATCAAAACCTTCTATGACGTGTTCTCAACATGTGAAACCAGAAGAAATCAGTTCAAACTCCGTAAATACACACCAAGTAAGTAACCAAGTTCTCAACATGGATGCATATACTAACAATTCAGAAGTTTTGAAAAAAACATTCTTCATGTTAGCAAAAGAAGCTAAAAAGTAACTGTATACAAAATTAGTCCTGCCAAAACAATCTATTAACACATTTGGGCACGCCATTATCAATAACCAGTATTATAAACCTTACAATTTGTGCCTTTCCTATGTGAAAATGTACTGAAAATATTATAAAAGATGTATATAATCAGCAATAGCAAGTGGTCAAATTTAAACGTTCCTCTGTTTTCCTGTTTTTCATAATAAGTTTTCTTTAAATGACTTTTTTCTTATCTGGATATTTTTCTCTCAACATATTACTGCCATCACAAATAAATCATGATTCTGCAATATCAAAAGCAAATAGAAATACTTTATATAGCTAGGATAATTGAATACCTAAGGATATTTAAGAAAAGATAAGGTTTGACCCTAAATAAAATTATTATACTCTCATGAAAATCCCAAAGTCCTCAAAAATTATGGATAGTGCAAGTAAGAATGTGTTATGAACATTTAGAAGATGAGAGGGTTTATGAAAAAAGTAATATTCATTTATATAATGATGCATTGTTATAGTTTAAATGTTTGATTGATAAGGGCTTTAGACCAGGGTATTTTTCTAAAGAGGATGTGGACAAGAAATTTTCTGTGAATGGTTTTAGTCTTTTAACATTTTATTGTCTACAAAAGACTCATAAAGATCTTTTGAATCCCCCTAGTCACCTGAATATTTCAGCATACAAATACTCTCTGCATAATATAGGCTTGTTTTTACATCATTTTCTTTTTCCATTTGTTTCTAAACTTTCCTCTTATATTAAAGTTAACTTTGAGTTCCTAAACAAAATTTCTATGCTGAAGTGGAAAGAAGGAATGTATTGGGTCACCTTAGATGTTAAAAGCCTATATACTATTATTCGACATAAAGATGGAATACGTGCATTATATCATTTTTTAGGTGACAATCCAGTCTCAAATTATATTATAGAATTAGTAAATGTTTGCCTCTTGAATAATTATTTTACCTTTAATAATGTCATTTATCACCAGTTGAAAGGTACTGCTATGGGGGCACCTTTTGCCTCCATGTATGCAAACTTGATGATGGCTTTGCTTGAAGTTGATTATTTGTATAAACATGAATGTATGAAAAAGTATGTTTTGCATTATTATAGATACATAGACAATTTGATGCTTGTTTAGGAGGGATGAATGAAGTTAATGATTTTGTTTCTGATTTACAAAATAACGTATATAATTTGTCCTTTGATGGACTATGTTATAGTAATGAGGTTATGTTTTTGGATTTATGTTTGAGAGGCTTTGAGAATGGTGAGATTCGTACATATGTGCATAGAAATTTTTTGAATGTAGGTCAATATTTACATGGTAACAGTTGCCATCCCCCCATTTGATTTCTTCTTTGTCATATGGTGAGTTGTTAAGATTATATAGAATTTGTAATAATAAGATAGATTTTTACAATGAAGCTTATAAAACATTTGCTATGTTTATAAATAGAGGGTATAATCCTGGTTTAGTTGTAGCCCTACAAAAGGTTTTGGGGCTTGGTGATAGGCAGAGTGTAAAAAATAATTATAATAATAACAGAAACATAAGAAAGAATTGGGGAAAAGTGAAAGGGTATTTTGTCACAATTTATAATATTTTAAGTGATCAAGTTTGTGATATGATGAAATAGTATTGTGAATTCCTTATGAAAGATAGGGAATTATGTAAAATCTTGTGTGATGTTCCTTTTATTTTTTATAGACATGGGCGGAATTTGAAAGATATGCTTGTCCATAGTAGTTTTGCATCTCCTGACACTAGTATTGTTAGATATCCGTCTGCATTAGGTACTTTTCCATGTAATACTTGTGGTGTTTGCCAATTTGTAGTACGTTGTTTTAATAATATTAATAATGTTAAATTTTATCCTACAGGATCTTTTTCATGTAGTACTAAAGGTGTTATTTATGTCCTAAGATGCCCGTGCAACTTATTTTATATTGGGGAAACTAAAACAATGTTTAAATTAAGGTTGCTGGAGCATATTAGGGACCTTAAGAAACAAAAAGTAGAAAGTTCAATAGCAATTCATTTTAAAGAACAATATGACAGTGATTCTTCATTGTGTTGGAATGGGGAAAATTCCTTATTAAAATATAAACCTTTATATAAGGAATCTATTTTTATATTAAAATACAACACCTTAATGCCTTTGGGATTGAACTGTGAAGTTAATTGGAAATATTTAATATAATTGCTTTATTGGTTGATTAATTCATTGCTTTTATCTGTTTTTGATATATATGGTGTGTTTTATTATTAAATGTTTCTCCTTGAAGGCTGTTGAGCCAAGGAGCTAGAGACAAATACAATTTTTGGGGTCAGTAGCCTATTGTTTTATTTCATTTTGTTTTATTATTTATTTATTTATTTATTTTGGTGGTTGTGTATATAAGAATGGAAAAATATTTTTTTCGTTAATATCACATATATAAAATTTGAGAAGCTGCAAAACACTGCTTACTATGCAATATAATACATTTTTCTAGCTGGTGTAGTGGAGCCAGAGAAAAACAGAATCTACGAGAATTCACAAAACTATCTCTTTTCTTTAGATTTTGGGAACTGACTTTCTAAATTTTATATCAAAATGTAACGTTGCTATTCAAGTAAAAAATATATCCACAAGCCTACCTAACCCCAGCACATGCAAATATGACTGGACATATTTCAACACAATGATTGAATGTTTTTTGTAAGAATTGATATGACTGTAGAATGCTGGAATGAACTGGAAATAATTGGAAGAAACTGGAATGAGACTGTATTGAATGTCTTTATCTGTTAATTACATAAACTTGTGCTCACCATGTGCCAGTCTCTACTTTATGGGCCAAATCTCCATGTATCTTTCAAAATAAAGTCTTCACACACTGTAGTTCAGTTAAGAATGCTTTATTATGCACAGTGAAGGTAGATGTCTACAATATCAGAACCAAATCTTAATGTCCATAGTTTCTGCACTCATTACACTATCCATAAATACTGTATTCAGAAATGTATTGAAAACTAGAACAGTTATACAATTGTCTGAAAACATAAAAACATTTATATTCTTGATTTAACTCTAATTTGCATAAATGCATGTCTGTTGTATATACATTTTAACTTCAAAGATTTTAGATAACTGAAACACATTTAAACTGAAAATTAGTACTGTTATACAATTGTCTGAAAACATAAAAACATGTGCATACTTGTTTTAAGTCTAATCTGCATAAATGCACATCTGTTGTATACACATTTTAACTTTAAAGAATTTAAATAACTGAAACACATCTTGGCTTTCTGTAGATACTTGAGTTGTGCACCACAGCTCTTGCCAAGTTTAGGCCTTACTCTGCATTGTCCCAATCACTGCTGAGGTATTGGAATGGCTACCTTAAAGCTCCAAGTTTTCTTTTCTTTTACACTTAGGCTTTCCAATGCTGCTCCACCCTCCCATCTCCTGTGTAAGGCTAGGAGGCTGATGTAATTGTTTTTCTTGACAGTATTTAAACATGCATTCTGGAAAAGTAAACTGGACATTATTTCAATATCCAAAACTGACAGTGCTTCTTTTTGTAGCAGCATATGCAAAGCACAGAAAATACAGTATCATGTCCTTAAAATACTATTTGCAGCTTTAACAATTATAAACTGACAGCATTGCTTGTTGCCCTGGCTTTATTTACATTTTTTCTGCATGAATAAACATTCTTGCAAGTCTGTAACTGAACTGATAATGTACTACAGTGAAACAGAAAGGTTGTAACTTCATTATTAAACCAAACAGAAACATCAGTGGCATTTTTTGCTCTGTCATAAACTCAAACAAAACTAAAGTAGTAATTTGACACTTTATTAATGTTAACATTTTTTTGCATTTCTGCACCTTTATAAAGTTGATCTTAACTGTTGAACTTTCTATGGCTAATCTATGACCCTCAGTTCATAATTTACAAAATAATTTTTTTCAGTGTGCAGGTATCCGCCCATTTCCTAACATGTAGCTGTTATTTTAGACAATGTTATTTAACTCCTTCAGTACTACTGAATGCTATCAGGATTCATTATTACTATATAGAATTTCCTTGGATAAATAGTAAGAAATGTTACTGCATAAAACTGTCACTAATAATATTAAACTGATCTTTACCACACTATTTTATGGCATACAGTACTGTCTTTAATTTAGCTTGCTGAGTTGGCCTGTAATCTGATACCTCAGTTATGTAAGTCTGTGCCTCTGGTGTGCTTGGTAAACTGCAATTTCTGCATGAAATATATACAAGCTTGAATTGTTTACATATACACATTTATTACCAGAGTTGAACTGATCTGATTATGGAACTTTACTTCTCTGTCCTTTATACAACTGTGTGAAGTTTCTTCATTTTCTAACATGATATTTGAACCTGTAGCTTTAACAACACATAATATTTATGCTGTACTCTTTTTTTGCATGGGATCTAAACTTTTGGCTGTACTGTCATTTTTAAAATGTAACATTGACTTTAAATTTTACATTCTGTAAACTAGCAAAACATTATTTAATATTTGTGAATGATTTTCTGTCACTGTCTGCATCAAGATATTATTTATGTATTGCAACACTTTATGACCATAATTCAATGGTCTTAACAATGTCTACTAAACAAAACAATAACACAAAAAATCCATTTGCCAGATCTGCAACTGTAAACCTTTTATTCTGTGAATTAACTTGATAAATGCATGCAAGCCTGAAAGTTACCTTTTTTTTCTTACTGGCCGTTCCCAGTCTGTCATAGCTTTTCTAACAATAGGATACTGTTTCTGAAACTGTGGTAACTTGACTGCCTGCACTTCAGCTGTGACACCTGAACAGGAATTTATTTTATCTTTAACTCATAAATCTGAGTGTTCTTGTTGTAACCAATTTTTCAAATTCTGTACATTTGCACAATCTACTGCATACAAATTCTTACAAATGTCATCTGTGTGCAATACTATACATTCTGTAGCATTTTATTTTTCCAAAAAGATGTTACTGAAGTCTAAAACAACATGATGACATGTCTATAACTAGCACAGAACTGTTATACTCAGAACTGCTCACTCATGTAACCCTTAACCCTTAAAATCCTGACATAGCTGCACTCATGTCCTCTAGTAAATGTTGATTTGTAACTGAAACTGATTTGTCTGCATAATCAGTGCATTATTCCTTTTTTGTCCATAAACAATGGAATATTGTCATTTCTCTCCACCTTAAACAATGACATATTAATAATCTGGTTTGGTGCTGGACTGCCACACACTTTATAAATAAGCTGAAAATCCTTTTTATAGAACTAGCAACAAAACTGACTTGAGCTATGGCATGCGTTTCTTCTTTATTTTTCCCTGAAACACTAGTAATAACACAGACTTAAGCTAACTTATGCATTTCTTCTTTATTTTGCCCTGAAGTTTGTATATAATTTATGTTGGTGTTTATTTTATCAAACTCATCAAAATCTGCACTCTGATCCCTCTTATCCCCCTCAGTGCAATATTTGCCCCAGCTTCTGAAAATAACTAATTCGAATTTATTACATTCTGAACATCTGTGTATGAAATACTGAGAACATAAGGCATTACATGTTTGCTTTCTGTTTGGTCTGGAAATCTGCACATTATGTACACTGACTGTGTTAATGCCTATATTTGCAATACTGTAACTTAACTCTGTATTTTGAATTACATGTGCTGTACCACTTACATAGATATCTGAAGACTGTAAACAAGAATTTGTGTTATTTAAGTCTGAAACCATACTGAAAGAAGTTGATTCATTCTGTGAATCATGAGGAAAGTGTCTGCTTCTGTGGTTTAGCCCTTTAGTGTCTAGAAAGATTGAACATTCCTGAACTAATAATGTTGAACTTTAAATGAACATTTCTGGAGCACAGTTTTTAGATGTCTTTACCCATTTTTTTAACTTTAAACCAGGTATTTACTGGTGCCTTTAGTGTAGAAGTACTGTTTGACATATTTATACAATTTGCATTTACTGATGTATTTCAACTTTTCTGAAATATACTGTCTGACATAGCTAGAAAATGCATTGTACTAAAAATGAATGCTCACATAAAGAAAGTTGAAGGTGCTTTAAGAAGGTGGCCTGGCATCTTGGAGCTTTTTTTCAAACTATGTCTTGTAAGGATTTTCTTGGATCTGTGACATCACACTGAAAACTTGAAAGTCTATCATCTGCTTTGCAGATGGTGAAGTTTTCTGATACATTGGTGTTAATTGGATAATGTCCTGTACGCTGGAATCTTGGAGAGTCTGAAGTTATTTGAGACTTTACTGTAGATTTTCTGAAGTAACATTCTGAAGGAGTACTACTGCTCTGTATGATACATGCAGTCTGACTGCTAAGGTTGCTATGGGTGTTGCTACTTACTTTAACTGTAAATATTGTCCTCCCATCAATGCTGGCTCACCATTGAAAGAATTGATATGACTGTAGAATACTGTAATGAACTGGAAATAACTGGAAAAAACTGGAATGAGACTGGAATGAATGTCTTTATCTGTTAATTACCCAAACTTGTTCTGAACACGTCAATCTCTCCTTTATGGGCTAAATCTTCTTTTACCTCTAAGAATAAAGTCTGCACAAACACTAGTCTGATTAAGAATGCTTTATTATGTACAGTGAAGGAAGATGTCAACAATATCTGGATCAAATATCAATGTCCATAGTTTCTGCACTCATCATACTGTTCATAAATTCTGTACTCAGAAATGTACTGTCTCCAATAACAGTGCTGATAATTACGTCCATAGTTTCTGCACATATATTCTAAACCTGCTGAATAATATCATTAATAGTCTGGAATGCTAGACATTTGACCTGACTTCTGTATCCATTCTCGAGTGTCTGTATAAAACTTCTGAGGACTGCACTGTCATGACTTTCTGCATATCAGTCCAAATGAACTAACTAACTGTGTCTGAAGTATCTCCTAATAATACCAAAACCCTGTAAATGTCTACATGCCTCCTTAACCTTGGTTCCCAATTCTTGTACCATACAAACAAAATGTGTTTGTACTCAAATGTACTGCACGTTCTGTTTTTATCAGTTTTCTTGACTGAAGGTTATTTTCTCTGTTTGAAAGTGCATTTACTAAAACTGTATGCATACTGTGAAGGCCTGCTTTAATATGGCAGCATTTCTAGACTTATGCAAAAAGAATACTGTACTTATGTGTAATAAAATACATTTAAATGAAACTTGACCTTAGAGTTGTTATTAGCTAAGCATTTGGTGACAGTGCCATGGTAGTCTCATTTTTTTTTTTAATCAAACTAAAAGACTCAATGACCCTTTCTCATACAAAACTGGTGGATTCTTGGAGATAGATAGAAAGAAAGATATACATTTCATCTTATTAAATAAATCATCCTGGTATTTGCAGCCATCAAAGAGTTTATAAGTCAGGACTCAGTCTTTGTCCTCATCATTACGAGTACATAAAAGGTAGTTGTTATTTCTTGATACTTAACATACCTGATAAACTGAAAAAAGTAGATAACTTACAAATTTATGAATTATCTTTGCTATAAAACAGTAATCCATTTTTACCATATCCTGTACTTTTGATGAATCTTCATTTATATCATTTAGTAGAAGACCCAGCCAATGCAACTAGAAGACATATACTATTTATTTATTTATTTACTTATTATTTATTTTATTTTACATTTGTTAACTGGGAAAGTCTGACTTGGAACAAGCCAATTTTCAGTGGAGACCCGGGGAGAAATGATCCAGACACATGTCTTTGTAATGTGGGAGGAAACCGGAACACCTGGAGGAAACCCACAGGAACACAGGGAGGACATGCAGACTCTGCATAAAAGGCACACCAGCCAAGAATCAAACCGGAGAACCTCTTGCTGTGAGGCAACAACCCTAACACTGCACCACTGCGCCATCCAAATATGCATATTTTAGTATTATTAAAAATAAGGCTCATATTTTTACTGCTTCATATTTCTACTGAGATTATTATTAACATAATTATATTAATTAGTCTAATACTTGTGTGTTCACATTTCTCATCTTCTCTGTCTTTTAAGACAAGTAAGATAGTAGCTTAAAAATACAGATAAAATAATACAATAATTAAACAATAACTGATGAGTGGGTGTGGGTATATCCAGGATTTACCCATGGTTGGCATGGTTTGATCATGGGGGTGAAGCCCGAGCAATTAAACAAAGACAACCATGGGTAAAGCTTTAATATACCCACACCCATGAGTAAGTTATTGCTATTATACAATGGCCCTATTTAAGAAAGAAATTACTTACTTTTTTTAAATAATGCCTTTGTATAACAGCGCTGTGGTGTTCCTCCATGTTATTTCCACATTCTTCGGCATTTGTTGATGTACTGCGCATGCGCATCGGACTTACATTCCCATGCTTGCACAGTACATTCGTGCTGTGAAAAACAAGCAATGAAGAAAGGAAGATCTCTGTTTCTTGTCTTTTTTTTTATTGTTATAAAATCTAGACAGTTTAGAGGTATGAGAGATACAGGGCAGAAATACAAGGAAAATTAGGTACATCTCTTTAGTTTTGCAGAATGTACTTGATTTTCCTTGTATTTGCTCTGCCCTCTGTACTTACCCATCAGCCTCTTAGCTCAAGATATGTGGACAAAGCCATAAATAAAGGGGGGGTCAAAGGCTTCAAAATGGTGACCAATTATAAATGTTGCTCTTATAAACTTAGAAAGCTGCTATAATAATATTTTTATTATTGTGCATCGTCTGCATGTCCGAAGGATATAAAGGCTGAAACTGAAATGCATGTCATTACTTAGTGACTTCATTCTTCATTGATTTGTCAGAAAACTATAAATTTTAAGAGGAATAATCCAAAAATATGAGGCAAAAATCTGGATAGTTGAGAGTAAAGCCTCTGTACCATATAATAATAGAGAAAAAGTCTGGCTGCTCAATGGTACTTCAGCCACAGGACATTTTTCTATTGGTATATGTTCCATTTACAATGGGCATGCTGGTTGGGCTGACCAATCATAGTGCACACTTTTGAATACTAATGAGCTATCATTGTATAATAGAAAACATCTTCAAAAACATGTACAGACTCATAATGATTCAAAATACATGAAAATCATGCATCAATATTAAATTTCCTGGCATACATCCTACATTACTTACAATCTGGTAAAATACCTGATATGACAAATCAAAAGCAGCAAAATATATAAACTTCTGAAGCAAGAAAGTTTTCAAATAATTCAAAATCTTATTATGTATTATTACCACAATGTTGATCTTGCTAGATATGAAAAACTGTAGTACTCCTAGACCCTGAAGGACAAAACATAGATAGACTAATATATAAACTTCTGAAGCAAGAAAGTTTTCACATAATTCAGTCTTATTATGTATTATTACCACAATGTTGATCTTCCTAGATATGAGAAACTGTAGTACTTCTATAGCCTGAAGGACAAAAACCTAGATAGACTGAACTAAGAAAGGTAAGAGGTATTTTGTTTTTATTTTTTTAGAAACCTCACTACTTGTCTGAAAATGATGAAGAAAAAGACATAACTAAATAAAAGACAGTGTCAAACCTAGATAGACTGAACTAAGAAAGGTAAGAGGCTTTTTTTTCACTTTTTTAGAAACCACACTACTTGCCTGAAAATAATGAAAGAAAAGACCGAACTAAATAAAAGGCATTTGCCCTGATGTAGGAGTAGTGCAAGCCCTTCACGAAGTGTGCTATTGCTGTGTCTGCAGCTCCCCCTCGGCAGCATGCTTTGCATATTAATGAAGGCATGCTACTGAGGGAGAGCTGTTTACATGGTTACTGAATCAGTGTAGGGGGTGTGTTACAGTGCTCAGAGATGTGTAACACACACCCTGTACTGTCAAAGTGCTGGATGGCACTGAAATAGAAAAAATTATTGTTTTACTTGGCCTTTTTTTGTTTGTAGGGGGTGTGTTACAGTGTCTGTAACATACCTGCTGTACTGTCAAAGTGCCGGATTGCACTGAAATATAAATGTTAAAATGTCATTTTCCTTTTTATTCTTTTTTTTTTGTGTTTGCACAGTGTGGCACTTAGCATGTGCCAGACATCTAAAAATAGAAACCAGATGCTTTTAATTTTAATGAAAAAGGTCAAGTTTAAGCATAGCTGAGCGGGTTTTCATGGCGTGGCACAGTGCTCAGCAGTGCTTAAATGTAACTGAGAGCTATATAGAACTGTATAGCTCTAATCACCATATCCTTAGTAGCTGAATGATTAAAGTGACGGCTTCATATGCAGCAGGTGCACAGTTCAAATACAGTCCAATTAGCTTTTTACAAGTGATAGGGAAATGTTTTAAAAATCTTTTTTTTATTGTATACATTGACATTTGTTAACCGGGTTAGTCCAGATGGAACAGAAACCCATTTTCAGTGGAGATACAAGGATAAAAGCCCCAGTTACACATGCATGTCCAATACATTAAAGTTACACTACCAGATAACATAGTGAAATGCATATGTTTAGGAGATATAAAGTAAAATAGATACATAGAATAATAAAATACCATTAATGGACAATTATTTTCAATATTTTTTTAAAAAACTCTGGTTTGCCTGTAGCTAACCTCTCCTAAGTATTGCTAAGGCAAGCCAAGCAATGTTTAAACAGGACCTGTTTTTGCAGTACTTAGCAACATGCAGCTTCACTTAGCTGGTTTGGCCACTGCTTAGCAATGCCAGTTTAAGCACTCCTCAGCTCATCTGTGTGGGTTTGCACACTGCTAAGCATTGCTAAGTGTTTGCCAGTTTAACCACTGATCAGCTAAGCTTAGCTAAGCTTAGCAGGTTTGTACAGTGCTAAACTTTACTTAGCATTTTTAAAAATGGTCCAATGGTGGCAAAGGATAGTAAAACTGCCTTATTTAAGCTGAACAGGTGGGAATACATCCAGAACCTGCTGGAGTTTAATCACTGCAGGAATTATGGCTGGAGTTGGAGAGAGTGTGAGCTTCCAGGTGCAACGCTGGGGCATTTTGGAGTACAGGGTCATGGTTGGGCTCAAAACCATGGTGCCCAGCTGCTGCAGTGCCAGTACCAGGGCTCTGAATACAAGTCAGAGGCCTGGGACCATCTGGCACATGACCTCACTACTGCAACTGGAATCCCCTGCACTGGTGAGCAGGTGCACCATCGTTATGATGACCTGAAGTTAAGGAAGGGGGAGCTCTTGTCCTAATGGATCCAAGATGCTCAAGACTGCTATGCCCCAGAAGTTTGTAAGTATAGGAACCATTGATTTACCAAATCCTAGCATGAATATCTGACAGACAGGTAAGCTGCAAAGGAGAGGGCTTGCAACCTGGAGGCCTATGCAGGGTACCTGAGCAGGATGCATCAAGAGTGTGGTGAGTACAGATATATCTTGCAATATATAGTAATCTAATTAAGAAAGGGTACAGTAGTAACTGCCAGTAGGTATAGTCTGTTGTGAGTGTACTGCAATGAATGTGTACATAGACCTGGACTGATATGAGTATTGCCAGGTACAGTTCAATATTGACGAAAGCATGAAACATGCTACTGTTATGTAAAGAAAGTTAGTACAGCATTAATAATGTGTGGGAATAACATGTGTATACTGTATTAATAATACATGGTCTGGTAATAAAGTACACCACCATTGAAAATGTAAAGGGAATAAATTAACTGCATTCCTAATCTATAGCAAATACAGTACAACTGCAGACAGAATTGTGAAGAAATAAGGTAGTACTGCATAGATTGTGTGAAAAAGATGTGTTCCAATGCCTGCATTATTTAAAGTGTAGAACAATAAAGATTGTCAGCTGTATACCAATTACTGTGTCAAGTCACCCTCAATAAATCTGTCTTCTGCCAATTGTTATGTGTATTCTGGGCTTTTGTTCAAGAAATCAAATATTACAGGTTTTGTGAAGTAAACGGGTCTATATTACAAACTTGAAGTTACTGAACTTCGAATACGATATGGTTGACGCCATATCATCGAAGTTCAGTAACATCGAGTTAGTAATAAAAAAATAAAAAAATGACAAAAATGAAAAGTAATTGCTGAAAGCAGTGCACCCCCCACACTCCCCGCTACTTAAATATACCAACTCCGAGATTGCGCTACAGTGTAGGAAATGGAAGTTTTATGTACATATCACTCAATCAGCATATAGCAGTGGCCCAGTAGCTCAGTGTGATAAGTAATATATATGTTGTTTATTTTGCCGGACACACATAGATCGCGGTTTGAATCCAGTGACAGGTACTATTTATAGTAACAGACAAGTAGTACTGACTATTTATAGAAACAGTTACATGTTGTTAACAATTTTCCTCTCCACAGAGCATACAGGTAAATAAATGTTTGTAGTAGCTGTATGAAGGGTATACTAATGTCTGTGTCCAGATGTAGTAGTGTATAAACAGCATTTCTCAGCAAGGTGATAACACTCCATTAAATAAAAAGGCATGAAGTACAGTACTATTCCAAGTTAATAAGACAAATTGAATGGTCTATTGTTGGTAAGGCCGTATGCCTGGTGCATCTGTGAACATCTGCATATAGTCTAACTCCATGCCTGCCAATGATGGCAGGATAAGTGCAAATGCTCTGTACTCTCTGCTCTGTACTGTGCACTATACATGTCTCTCAAGTGTCATGCTGTCACAGATAGTGATCACTGCTGCCAAAAACCTTGAACACAGATATAAACCTAGTTGAAGTATGCCAGTAGCACACTCACACAACATCAGTGCAGAGTACATCTTGGTAGTCATATATGTTCCCCTGACAAGTAATATTCCCCTGTAGTTATGTACCTGTAGGTGTTATACCTTGGTCAATACCATCCCGTCTGAATAGCTTGAGAGGTATGTACATGCTACAGAAGCTATAGAACACTTGTACACATAAAGTAAGGGCATACCTGTAGAGTATTGAGCAGTACTGGTGTGAAAAATATAGCCTATACAGTTGGTAATGGAATGTCTTTCTCTCCTCTCTCCCCTTATCTGCATCACAAATTATTATTCTTATACTACTGGTATGGTTCCATTTTCACATGTGTTGTTCTCAAAACCTAATGTCGGGCCTTGTGTTGTAGTATTGGTTATATATTATAATGGTTGCATACTAACATATCTTGTTGAAATATCAATGTTGTTGGCCTTTTTCCATAACTGTTACTGGCATGTTCTTACAATAATGACTGTTATTCCAATTACGCCTGTGTTCTGTATGCTATGCAATTCTGTTGTTCTGGGTTAAGTGGAACACCCATGCAACATTGAAATGTTCTGTTGGTGACTAACTAATACACTTTGACAAATCTCAAATCCAT
This sequence comes from Protopterus annectens, assembly GCF_019279795.1. Taxonomy (NCBI): domain Eukaryota; kingdom Metazoa; phylum Chordata; order Ceratodontiformes; family Protopteridae; genus Protopterus; species Protopterus annectens. The sequence goes on along the minus strand of NC_056733.1, from coordinate 1,498,823,801 downwards.
AGCATACTTGGGTAGGTCAGTTCCAACGAATCCATCTATCTCACTTCATCTGGCCATGGCACAGGGTCCCAGCATGTATGGGACCCATCCTGGAGCTGCCTCCTCTGCTGGTCCTGCACCACCCTTGGGTGGAACCGCCTCAGGGGACAGTGCCTGTCACTCCCCACGTGTGGGCATAGACAGGCTGTCAATTACTAGGCATGGGGTGCAGGGTTATCCAGCGCAATTTGGATGACCAGCTATGCCAGAACTGTGCCAGAGCAAGGACAGACTGGTGCACCTGGAGGGGCAGGCTGGCCCGGTGTCCAGCCCCCAGCACAGCTACCTTTGGGGCCGTGAAGGGGCAGTGGTGACTGCCCATGTGTGGGGAGCTCAGTCCCACTGTTGAAATCTGGGGGCACTTGGTCCTACAATTCCCAAACACCCTCCCCATCCAAGGTGTTTACCCCCTCATGTGTCATACACCACCCCTGTCTGCTGGCTTGTCTGTCGGCAAGCGCAACCTCTCCTACCTAGCTTACCTCCCCAAACATACCTACAACCCTTCCCCAACATTCCACTCTCTTCTTAAAAAAAGGCATCTGTCCCACAAAAAAATATCGCCCCATGCAAACCTCTCTGTTTCACCCCCATGTACACTACCATCAATCAATCATCCCAGCAATTAACCAACAGAGTTATGTCACCCACCCCCTGCTTGTGGGATGTGAGGCTCCAAATTCCAAATTGTCCACAACATGCACAGCTGTTGCTCTACAAGAAATGGATGACCATGGTCCTTTCCTGCACCTGTCCTGTACATCCCTACCTGCCTTTCATATTGTTTTCCCCTGCTTCCCCATTTCACCACTTTCCTATCACCCCTTTTTTCTTTTTTGTTTGGAAATAGCATGGGTTTAACCAGGACTAAGTGCTGCTTAGCATTGTGGCACATCGTGCAAATCCACTTAAAACTGCTTTAATCACCTTATCTGATTCAAGCACTGTTCTGCACATCAATAAAATAGCCACCCCTGCCAAGACTCAAATCCAGGACTCTCTGAATTACAGCACAGTGTATTAGACCACTAGTCCAAGTTACTTCTAGAGAATGACTGGTGTTTCTATAAATATATCAGGCATTACTGTGATGTCACATCAGCAAAATATGCACTGCTGGCAAGTATTGCACCCAGGATAATTTGAACTGCAGTATAATGCATTAGCCCACTAAGCCAACTCAGCTCTGGAGAATTGTGTTTCTATAAATATATCAAGCATTACACTGATGTCACATCAGCAAAAATATTCACCCTGCTCAGTACTGAGCCCAGGACCATATTAACTACAGCATAGTGCATTAGCCCACTAGGCCAACTCACATCTGGGGAATAAGTGGTGTTTTACACACATATCCTGCTTGCCAGTGACACACTACTTCTACATATAATGGGATAAATGACAGCGTACTTGAGCCTGTGATGCAGATACCAAACCATTACACAGCCAAATACATGTTGATGGATGTACAGCAGGCCTACGATATCAGGTAGAGCTGACAACTGCACAGACTATTGCAGAATGCCCACAGTTGTGACACCTACTTATGGCATTGTTACCATAAAACCTATTCCGTGTGCTGAAGTACTGGAAAATCAGTGCAGATTGAGGTTACAGAAGCATGCCAGATAAGTCAGTGTCACACGTCATACCCATCCAAACACACATGTTCATGCCAATCCTGTGTAACACACTGTATGCATGCACATATGTCTTGCAACTACACCTCCCATAATAATGACTCAGTAGCTCTATCTGTTACATTCCTAGCATGTTTGACATCTGGACACCCACAGTCCTAGCCCACAGTCCAGTCAGTTGCACAATAACTACATGCTTGTCAGTACAACATAGAAATAATTGAGCCCTGCAATGTCCAGCAGAACTGGTTGCTGCTACTACAGTCACTACCACCCACAGTAGCATGTCAAAGGCCTGGAGGGTGGGACACATGTCACAAATATGAATATGTGTACTAAATGTTGCCTACCACTCTCTGGATGGCACTATTACTTAACATATGTACCAGAAGCACATGCCTCACCTGGACTGTTATGGTTACCCTCACCCTGGCCATGCTGTGACACAAGAGCTGACACTGCTCACTCACTGACATATACAGCTTTCTGTCCTCCAATGTCTTCACAATCCCCAGTATGACTCCCGCCATAATGTAGCAGCTGCAGCCTGCTACACATGCAGCAGTATGTTCAGCTATCTGCTACAGACCTACCATAGCTCCCAAACACCTAGAACAGGGCATCCACACAACACCCATATATAAAGGGTTGGGGGGAATGTTCAGGTGGCAAGGCCATGTGTCACAGTTTCCCTTACAAACATACACAGCTGACAGACCAGCATCAACTGCAGCAGCATGCACATTCCGATAAAAATGATGTATGACACTCACATCTTCCTGTCTCCTTACTGACCTCAACACACATTGTTAAACAGTAACCTGCCGCAGAATCAGAAGGTCAATGGCCAAAAATAGCATAGCTTGAGAGGTATGTACATGCTACAGAAGCTATAGAACACTTGTACACATAAAGTAAGGGCATACCTGTAGAGTATTGAGCAGTACTGGTGTGAAAAATATAGCCTATACAGTTGGTAATGGAATGTCTTTCTCTCCTCTCTCCCCTTATCTGCATCACAAATTATTATTCTTATACTACTGGTATGGTTCCATTTTCACATGTGTTGTTCTCAAAACCTAATGTCGGGCCTTGTGTTGTAGTATTGGTTATATATTATAATGGTTGCATACTAACATATCTTGTTGAAATATCAATGTTGTTGGCCTTTTTCCATAACTGTTACTGGCATGTTCTTACAATAATGACTGTTATTCCAATTACGCCTGTGTTCTGTATGCTATGCAATTCTGTTGTTCTGGGTTAAGTGGAACACCCATGCAACATTGAAATGTTCTGTTGGTGACTAACTAATACACTTTGACAAATCTCAAATCCATAGCATACTTGGGTAGGTCAGTTCCAATGAATCCATCTATCTCACTTCATCTGGCCATGGCACAGGGTCCCAGCATGTATGGGACCCATCCTGGAGCTGCCTCCTCTGCTGGTCCTGCACCACCCTTGGGTGGAACCGCCTCAGGGGACAGTGCCTGTCACTCCCCACGTGTGGGCATAGACAGGCTGTCAATTACTAGGCATGGGGTGCAGGGTTATCCAGCGCAATTTGGATGACCAGCTATGCCAGAACTGTGCCAGAGCAAGGACAGACTGGTGCACCTGGAGGGGCAGGCTGGCCCGGTGTCCAGCCCCCAGCACAGCTACCTTTGGGGCCGTGAAGGGGCAGTGGTGACTGCCCATGTGTGGGGAGCTCAGTCCCACTGTTGAAATCTGGGGGCACTTGGTCCTACAATTCCCAAACACCCTCCCCATCCAAGGTGTTTACCCCCTCATGTGTCATACACCACCCCTGTCTGCTGGCTTGTCTGTCGGCAAGCGCAACCTCTCCTACCTAGCTTACCTCCCCAAACATACCTACAACCCTTCCCCAACATTCCACTCTCTTCTTAAAAAAAGGCATCTGTCCCACAAAAAAATATCGCCCCATGCAAACCTCTCTGTTTCACCCCCATGTACACTACCATCAATCAATCATCCCAGCAATTAACCAACAGAGTTATGTCACCCACCCCCTGCTTGTGGGATGTGAGGCTCCAAATTCCAAATTGTCCACAACATGCACAGCTGTTGCTCTACAAGAAATGGATGACCATGGTCCTTTCCTGCACCTGTCCTGTACATCCCTACCTGCCTTTCATATTGTTTTTCCCCCTGCTTCCCCCCATTTCACCACTTTCCTATCACCCCTTTTTTCTTTTCTTTTTTGTTTGGAAATAGCATGGGTTTAACCAGGACTAAGTGCTGCTTAGCATTGTGGCACATCGTGCAAATCCACTTAAAACTGCTTTAATCACCTTATCTGATTCAAGCACTGTTCTGCACATCAATAAAATAGCCACCCCTGCCAAGACTCAAATCCAGGACTCTCTGAATTACAGCACAGTGTATTAGACCACTAGTCCAAGTTACTTCTAGAGAATGACTGGTGTTTCTATAAATATATCAGGCATTACTGTGATGTCACATCAGCAAAATATGCACTGCTGGCAAGTATTGCACCCAGGATAATTTGAACTGCAGTATAATGCATTAGCCCACTAAGCCAACTCAGCTCTGGAGAATTGTGTTTCTATAAATATATCAAGCATTACACTGATGTCACATCAGCAAAAATATTCACCCTGCTCAGTACTGAGCCCAGGACCATATTAACTACAGCATAGTGCATTAGCCCACTAGGCCAACTCACATCTGGGGAATAAGTGGTGTTTTTACACACATATCCTGCTTGCCAGTGACACACTACTTCTACATATAATGGGATAAATGACAGCGTACTTGAGCCTGTGATGCAGATACCAAACCATTACACAGCCAAATACATGTTGATGGATGTACAGCAGGCCTACGATATCAGGTAGAGCTGACAACTGCACAGACTATTGCAGAATGCCCACAGTTGTGACACCTACTTATGGCATTGTTACCATAAAACCTATTCCGTGTGCTGAAGTACTGGAAAATCAGTGCAGATTGAGGTTACAGAAGCATGCCAGATAAGTCAGTGTCACACGTCATACCCATCCAAACACACATGTTCATGCCAATCCTGTGTAACACACTGTATGCATGCACATATGTCTTGCAACTACACCTCCCATAATAATGACTCAGTAGCTCTATCTGTTACATTCCTAGCATGTTTGACATCTGGACACCCACAGTCCTAGCCCACAGTCCAGTCAGTTGCACAATAACTACATGCTTGTCAGTACAACATAGAAATAATTGAGCCCTGCAATGTCCAGCAGAACTGGTTGCTGCTACTACAGTCACTACCACCCACAGTAGCATGTCAAAGGCCTGGAGGGTGGGACACATGTCACAAATATGAATATGTGTACTAAATGTTGCCTACCACTCTCTGGATGGCACTATTACTTAACATATGTACCAGAAGCACATGCCTCACCTGGACTGTTATGGTTACCCTCACCCTGGCCATGCTGTGACACAAGAGCTGACACTGCTCACTCACTGACATATACAGCTTTCTGTCCTCCAATGTCTTCACAATCCCCAGTATGACTCCCGGCCATAATGTAGCAGCTGCAGCCTGCTACACATGCAGCAGTATGTTCAGCTATCTGCTACAGACCTACCATAGCTCCCAAACACCTAGAACAGGGCATCCACACAACACCCATATATAAAGGGTTGGGGGGAATGTTCAGGTGGCAAGGCCATGTGTCACAGTTTCCCTTACAAACATACACAGCTGACAGACCAGCATCAACTGCAGCAGCATGCACATTCCGATAAAAATGATGTATGACACTCACATCTTCCTGTCTCCTTACTGACCTCAACACACATTGTTAAACAGTAAACTGCCGCAGAATCAGAAGGTCAATGGCCAAAAATAGCATACAAAATTGGGGACATACCACATCAATCCAAACAGAGAACAGAATTTCTACCTACCTTCTATGATGCTGTAGCCACACCTCAATAATGTCCTCCTCATAAGCCAGGAAAAGGGCCAAGGCCTACATGAAGGCCTTAATTATAGCACTGTGTTGCCATGCCATTGGCTAATGAAAATGCAACCCAGCTGTTCTGGATGCTATTAGCAAGTGTAAGTCACAGACTGGTGCACAGGCAATCACCTGTTCATGAGCATTACCTACAAAAGGCAAGTTGCTGCCTATGGTAATGAGGTCTATGACTTTCTTCATGAAGACAGACTGTGATTTCCAAGGAAAACTACCACTGGATTTCTGCTCACAAAGGAGTACATCACTATACCAGGTATGTCATAAAATGAACCTTGTAATGGAATGCAGATGGAGGGATGCAGTCATGGGAAATAGGAATTTCAACAGTAGGTCTCAACAACATATCTTGGAATGACATGTTACTGTTAGTCTGCTGTCTAGCACCTACAGTCTTCCCTTTTGGCTCTGTCTGCAAATGACATAGATCACAGCTCTGGCCCGTGAGTCCCCCTAGCAATGATCAGCTCACATACAAATGCTACTGGATTGTCTGTTGTACAATAGTGACTAACCACCGGGGGATACAGCTGACATATAGCATCATGTACTGTCAGTGAGCCCCTCTCAGTCTGTGAATGTCATAGAGGGTTAGTTCAAAGATTGTCCAGATGTCCCTGACTGTTCCTGACATAGTGTGGCTTAGGTCGCTGTGTACTCCACAGCTGTATCTCATTGCCTGACAGCTATGGTTAGCATACATGGTGACCCCTGCAGCAGGACAGCAGGTTATAGGCAGTAGTAGTGGGGGGACACAGGCGCCACCTCGGCAACAGTGTGCACATATTGAGCATACAATACAAGGGAATGAATACAGTACCAGATATTAATGTGCCATTACTGTGTTCCGAAGGATCTGACATGTCACAGACACATTCCCCACACTCTGGGGACAACAATTACATATTGTCCAACTGGTTTCCAGACATCCACATTTGTCTGGAAGGGGGTCTACATATATCAGGCACATGTAGACATTCTAAAAACATCTGGCTACTGCAGATGTCGGACACCTATGAGGAGGAAACCCTACACCACATATGCACTGCTCTCAGTAATTGTGTAGCACAGATGTTTCTGGAATGTCCACATACACTTGTACTACCACTCACCTATTTGTCAGATGTTGGCTGTATGATATGGTACTGTAACATTGCCCATAGGGGATACACCACAGTTGATGGTAGTGATAGGTGTGGACACATAACAGCACAGTCTGTCACAGCACACAGGCCATAGCTGGTATACCTAGGACCATACAGGGTTCCTAGACAAGGGGCCCTGAGCCCCCATATGCTTAGGCCAGATGTTAGCCCATGTGTATGCAAGGCAGCACCTGATGCCCCAGTCAACAGGGCCACAGGTGGTATCCCATGGGTGAATGTGCAGTTAACCATCCAGTTATCCAGTTTCCGCCAGCAAAGGTGTAAATAGCTATCCTGCCTGATGTGGACAGGGTGACCATTCCACAACAGGGTGAGTCTATGGGACACATATATGAGGCATCAGCAAGCCCAGTTGATGTCACACACCAAGTTAAGGGTGTATGTGTGTGTTAACAGAGTGGAGCTTGAGTTGCACTTGTGCAGTAGTCCCAACAATGTTGAGTCCATAATTGCCTTGCATGCCAGAAAGAGGTCACCTCTGAGGAGTATGTATGAAACCGGATAGAGGGTTGGGCTTATAGCCTATCTGTGTATGGTAGATGTTTGAGGCCCTGGTATTCCCTGGTGGGGAACCTCTGTGATGTCCCCAGCTGCTGCACGTGCTATGTGAGGTGAATGATGAATGAAGCATTTTACACAATAATGGGCCTTACTGGGGGGGGAATACAGGGATGTTAGGACCCCATGTCCCTAGATGACATACCCTTATATATGAGGTGGGCCATGTAGAAGGTTTACGATACAACGGAAACAACATGGTGGTGAAATGTTATGTTGCCATCAACCTGTGTGTACAGATCCCTCATGACTGATTGTGTGCCTAGAATGTTGTTAGTGCTGTGATAATATGTGGTGGCATTGCTGTCCCCAAAGGGGTTGACACTGGATTTCCTGGAATGAGTCCTGAGGCCATGTTTCTGGCACCAGTCATGTATCTGCATGAGATCCTCCTAGGCAGATGTCCACATCACTAGGGAATCCAGTGACAGCACACTGCATGCACTTGTCTGCAGACATGGTTGGCCATAGGCCAATGGCTGTGGCCTGCACCTCAGAAGTGTACATCACATATAACAGAGGCCCAAACACAGAACAACAGGTTATGCTGCTAGTTATTGGTCAACCACTTGAGGTGGATTTCCCTATGGGGATTAGTTGGGTTGTGTCAGCGTGGCAGTGTGTTACCCCTATGGTAACATATGGTGTGATGCATACTTGGGAGCGTATATCTATTATGGCCTAGTGGGTTATACTGGCAAAGACTTTGTCCAGGTCAAGGTAGGCAGTGTGCACTGTCACCCTCATCCATGGCTTTGATGACTGTGTCAAAGAAGTTAATGTAGTGTAACAGACATGATCCCTTCCTTCACAAAGCCTAACTGTGCATGATGGAGTGTGCATGGAGGTCACCAATGTCCTTATTAATGAGGTTTACTACAAACTGTGCTATGGCCTTGCAGAACAGCTTAGTTAGGCTGATGGGTGTATAATGTGGACTTAGCCACCCAATTTAACTCTTTCTTCATAGACTCCATAAGCAAGCTAACATCGTCCTTCACCAACACCTCTGCAACCCCTCCTCAGCCTGCACCCATCCCTTCCTCCTCTAGCATCCCTTGCCCCCAACCTCCACCCTTCTCTATCAATCCCATCTTTATATCCACCATAAAAAAACTTCTAAAATTAAAATCTGGTTCTAATGCCCCTGATGAAATTCCCTCCTACTTCCTAAAAGTAGCCGCAGAAGCCATTGCTCTCTATCAGCATACTAATTAATCATTCTATCTCCGATAGCCAGGTCCCCCAGCTCTGGAAGAAAGCATTTATTATTCCTCTACATAAAGGAGGCAATAATAATGACATTCCAAACTTCCGCCCTATTGCTATCCTTTCCCTATTTCTAAGCTTCTTGAAAAAAGTATCCACCAACAACTCTTACCCTATCTCATCAACAACCAGCTTCTTATCCCCACACAGCATGGATTTAGACCTAATTATAGTACCTCCACTGCCCTCCCCTCCTTCCTTGAAGCAATTAACAAAGCCCACGATTCCAGCCATTTTGTGTCCACCCTTCTCCTTGACCTCTCCAAGGCACTTGACACTATTTCCCACAACCTGCTTCTTAATAAACTGTCCAAACTAAACCTATTCCCTTCCTGTACCAAGTGGTTCTCCAGCTACCTCACAACCAGACAACAAGCAGTCAAATGGAATAAAGCCACTTCACCCTTCCTTAATACTCCCACAGGTGTCCCCCAAGGCTCCATTTTAGGCCCCCTACTGTTAAACATATTCACTAATGACTTCTACCAAGCTATTCCAAACTCCAACCTCATCCAATATGCCGACGATTCTACCATTATCTGCTCCTCCCCTTCTATCCCCACTCTAAATAAGCTTACCCAAAGCACTTTCTCCTCTACTGAGCAGTGGATGCTAGACAACCATCTGGCTCTTAATGCAACCAAAACTAAACTTATGTTATTCACCATCTCCAAAACCTAATCCCTAGATAAACACTCATTCATAATCACCAGCAAGAACAATACTCCCCTAGAAATAGTCTCTGACACGAAACTACTTGGAGTACTCATAGATGATCAACTAAAATTCGACAAACATTTACAAGTAAATATCAAAAAAATCCTCAAAAAACTTGGTATGCTCTACCACCATAATCGTTATATCTTTCCTTCCTCCAGGCTCATACTAGCCAGTACTTATATTATCCCATCCTTCCTATATGGCACATCTATCCTCACCAATCTGCAAACCTCCCTCAAAACAAAACTCTCCTCCTGCTATAACAAGATATCAAAATTTGTGGCAGATCACAGAGTCATTTCTCATCACTGTAATTCTCTTCATCAGTTAAACTGGCTTGAGCTACCTAACCTCCTCACTTATACCTAACTCATCCAAGCACACAAACTCATTTACAACCCCTCTCTTTGTCCCTCCCTAGCCACTACCTTTGAAATACATGAACCAGAATGACTTCTAAGATCTAAATCCCCAAAACTAATTAAATTGCACAAACCCACACGTCCAGCTGGGAAATCACCTAATGTCCTTCTCTCTTGCATGCCTCTGGAATTCTCTACCATCTCCTATCTGCATCACCAGCAGTCTCTCCTCATTTAAAATCTTGCTGCATTCACACCTAACTTCACAATGGAAGTGTTCCTGTTCCCATCCTACCTAATCCTTCTAATACCACTTCCTACTCTCCTAGAATTAAATACACCATTACTGCCTCCTATAGTTCCACAGCTCTATATGTATTTGTATTTTTCTGGAGCTTTTCTCCCCAGGACTCCATTGGAAATGGGGTCCTTGTGGCCCAATGGACTATCCTGGCAAACAAACTGCAAATAAATAAATAAATAATAAATGTGACAGAATGGTGGATGCCACACCTTAGTGTAAAGGGGTGACAGTGATTGTCCTTCTTCACACGGCTGAGACAAAGGTGGTAGTCAGGCCTCCTTTGAATATAATGCCTTATGGTGTTGCAAGGTTATGCTTGGGGTCATGTAGGATGCATTGTGTGATGTGATAGGCTCCCATGGTGGATGTATACCATGACTTTCACATGGCAGTGGTGACGTGTTCCCTACATATAAAAGAAGGGGGCAGGTACTGTGAACATCCTGAGGTACTGATGGGGGGACAGGGGATGAAGCCTTTACTGACTCTGCCAGGCATCAAGAATGCTATACCTACAGCACTGGTATAGCTGCTGTCCTTCAATAGCACAAGTGAACCGATACAAGTGATTCCTGTGATGTTGCAGGCATATGTGCAGAAGAGGAGATGATTATCTGTAGTGGATGTCAACAATGTGGGCTCTGGATTTGCTGTGCAGGTTTCCAGGAGTGATCCCATTTGCTTGTTCACACTAAGGAGACATTGCTCCAAAATGGGCACTTGCTTCTACTTTGTCTTGGACAGCAGTATGTTATCCCTGTTATAGAAACTTATGTACTGCAGATGTCTACCAGACAGATGTACATATCTTTGCAGATGATGATGTAGTCCTGTCAGGTATACCTGACTCCATGCATCTATACAAATGCACATATAGCACTTGTGTGTATGTGTGGATATTGGTGTCAGTCCTTACAGAGGGGTTGGGGGCTGTGAAGCTGTGTATACCACCCCTCAGGAGGCTGTATTCCACTGTAGGGATGCTGCAGTGGTAACCTGTGTTGTGTAATATCAACTCCACCACACCTTCACCTCATGTATAGGTAGCCCCTACCTGCACCGAGGTGTTTGTAATTCCACTGTTGATGGCTATCTGGCTATTTGTGTGCTGGCATGGGTACATCTCCCAATGTATGTTTGGGTCATTCAAGTGACCCAGGATCAAGGTACAGACCCAAATCATAACACATTTGATGAGGCCCATATAGGCAGAATGGGCTTCCTGGTCACATGTGGTGGCCAGTAGCTAGCTAGGATTTGAATAGGTGTGTTGGCAATGGTAAACTGCCCCTGCAGTGTCCCCTGTGCATCTTACTACCTGTACAGCATGGAGGTGTGTATGTGTCTCATTTACACTGACATTACATGTCCCACGTCATTTCCACCCACACTTGGGGGTATGACTGGATGATAGGATGGTTGATCAGGTAAGGCTGGGGTGCTCTCTGCAGCTTTGAACCATGTGTGTGTGACTGCACAAATGTCAGCATTTCCAAGGGTTAGGAATGCTTGCATTGAGGGCAGAGTCATGTGTAGACGCCTAATGTTTATCAGTGTTGGTAGTGGTAACCTCACCAGTTTTCCTAATGAAGGCAATATGGGGGTGGCAAGAACCACTGCCAAACTCCAAAAGGCCAGTTGAGACAGATGGAGGCCATCTCTGTTGAAGCATCGTGATCTGTTGATCATATCATTCTGGGCTCACAGGTACTGGAACCCCCTGGAATATCATAGGATAAAAGGTAACATGTTAAGGTCAATCATTTCCTGCATGTATTGCAGCATCAGTCTGGGTGACAGTGGAATGGTGCATAAGACTGGGGACATACCTGCCTGGGACACATAATCAGTGTGCTCACTCATGTCTCACTGCATATAGACCAGGGACTTACATCTCAGGTCAGACATGCCAACATGGACTGTGACAGACTCATGACAGTACCTGTTGGTGACAGACAGCAGTGCAAATGCGATATGGTGGATTCTGTCACCTGACACACAAGTAACTATGATCATCCACATATACTGCCAGGTGAGAGGCACATCAGTGTGTCTTACAATGGAGTCTCCTATGTGTAATATATTTGACATGTGGTGATGCCTGCATGGCTGTGGGACACAGGTGTGTGGCCATGTGTGGTATATACTGTGTAGGGCTGTGGCATTCACATGTGGCTTTGCCTCGGAGGTCTCCTTTGTTTGCAGATGTGTATGTTGGGGAACTCTGAATATGTGTGTGTCTGTTGTGTAGGTCTGGGTGGTGTGTGAGGTGTATTGATTGTGTTTACAACCTGTTCGAGGACAGATATGCGTGCTTGACAGGAAGAGAGCATGGACTGTAGGTTCATAGGTTCATAGGGTGGTACTAGGCTATCGGCCCTAGGGCCTATATAAGCCTATCCCCAAACCAGAACCTCTGCAAGGACGGCAGGTGCATAGGCTCAAACTGCAAAGTCAAAAAACAACAAAAACAGCCAGCACTCAACTGGAGCAAATATCTAATTTTAATGTACAAAAACAGACCAGTTTCGGCCCACAGGCCTTTTTCAATGTAAAACACATCAGTACATTCCCCTTCTTATCTACTATCACATATTTAGACAAGTAAATCTCATTAAACAATTATTACAAATGTTCATTGAGACCAGATGGAAACAATCCCCCCAATTTTACTATCCAAGACTTCTCTTTTTTATTTAAAACATTATTCCAGCCACTTTTCATTGATCTATATCCCAACACCCTGTCAATAATAATAATGAATTTATACATTGCTGTTTTGTGTATAATAGTATGTTTATACAAGGCATTAGCCAGATATTTATTTCTAATGCTACTCATATGTTCTGAAATATGCAATTTAAGTGGTCTAGAAGTTTGCCCTATATAAAAGGCATAAATGTTTGTAATGGCTAAAATAACTACTTAAAGTTTTCCCTCTTCTAAAAGAAAACTACCACTTATGGTAGAAACACAGATTTTTGGATATGATACAACAATATTGGGACATTCTATTAACAGATGACAGGTTAGGTGAGTTGTTAGGCCAGTGATGTTCTTTTTCTTTTAGAAGAGGGAAAACTTTAAGTAGTTATTTTAGCCATTACAAACATTGTTCACCCTTGATAAATTCTACACAAACTACTATAGATAGTACACAAGTGGTGGGTTGTTATCCTTGTGGCTACTGTTCTTTTTGTAGATTTATATGTTCCACTAAGGAATTTTCAAGTACAAATACATCTAGGGTTTTTTTCTATTAGAATGTTTGGCAATTGTAATAGTGATTGGACTATTTATCTGGCTACTTGTTCTTGCACAGCCTTTTATATATGGGGGGTTGTTTCCACCTGGTCTCAATGTGCATTTGTAATAATTGTTTAATGAGATTTAATTGTCTAAATATCTGATGGTATATAAGAAGGGGAATGTACTGATGTGTTCTACATTGAAAAAGGTCTGTGGGCTGAAACCGGTCAGTTTTGGCCTATATAAGCCTAGCCATAACAATTCCCTGGCTATTTCTTCCCATAATATTTACTTCCCTGGACCCCTGTTTAGCAGGGCGACTAACGTGATCTCCGGGGTGAATTTCCTATCTCCCATCCAGTCATCAAGGTTCCTTTTGAAGAGGGCCAGTTCCAGAGTCTGGGAAGTCTCTGGGTCAGAAACCTATCCCTCCAGCATGTTTTGTTCATTGTGATGACAAGGTTTAGATTCCTGGAGCATGTGGCTCTGAGGGATTGGGATTTCTTTAAGTGTAGCATGTCCAACAGGTCTAGGTTTGACATGGCTTAGTATGTTAAGCAGAGATCGCCTCTGAGTAGACGATATGCAACAGAGTATAGCTGGAGTTTTTTTAGACGGTCAGCATGGGGCATCTGCTTTAGGCCTGTGATTCTTATAGTGAGGTATTTATGTGGCCTTTCCAGTTGTTGCAGATGTCTTGAGAGGTACATACAAAACAGGGCATTGTATTCTATAATGGGTCTAATGAGGGATGAGTACAGTGGGACAATGATCTCCTTTTTTCTGGATGAAAAGCCCTTAGTGATGAGGTGTGCTACATAGAAGGAATTCTTGACTGTTGTGATGATGTGGTTATCGAAGGTGAGACCACTGTCCACCTATATCCCTAAGTCTCTTATCACACTTTCGGTGTTTAGTGTACTGCCACCCATGTGGTAATTTACAGGTACATGTTTTTTCCCAAAGGGGATAACTATACATTTCTTGGCATTGAGCTTATACATTTCTTGGCATTGAGCTTGAGCCCATGGCTCTGGCACCAAGCAGCTGTTTCTGTAAGGCCCTTTTGTAGAATATCCACATCATTTGGGGATTCAATAATGGCTCCCAGTTTGCAGTCATCTGTGAACTTTGTTAGCCAGAGTTCCTTAGTGCTGGCCTGTACTTCAGAGAAGTAGATGCCAAACAAGAGTAGGTTCCTAATGTCATTGCATCTCTCACACAGTGTGTTCCTTGCTGGTGTTTTTAGATGGTTGTCCATCCATGTACATGAGGTAAGTGCTACAGTGTGCCAGGATGCCCATATCAACAGGACTGTCAGGGGAAACTGTAGGACATTGTCCAGCCATATAGTCCAGAATCTGAGGGAAGAAGGCAAGGGAGACCTAAGGGGGTGGTCCTACAACCCAGGTGCTTAATACAACAGTAGGAGGCTGACATCACTGCATACAATGTAGACAGGCTATGAAGAAGCAGTAATAGATGCAACAGGACAATGCATTTGAACACCTTATAGGACATGTGAAAAGTAGCAGGAAACATAAAGATCAGGAAGGCAATGGTTTATTTATTATTTATTTGTTTACATTTGTTTACTGGGTCCATTTTCAGCGGAGGCTCGGGGAGAAAAGCTCCACACAATCAAAACAAGTAAAAATGCAAGTTAGTAAAACTGTAGTAACATGAACAGTAAGGATGTATGAAGAAAGCAATTGTGATACATAAAATGTAGAACTCCACAATAAAAAATTAGAGGTGACATTGTAAACACAGGAAGACATAGAATGTCCATTTGTTAACTATGTTTGGATAAATTAAAAGAATAAACATTTACGTCTTCTAAACTTGTTTAAATTGACAGTTATAGTTAAGTATGCTAACAGACATATAGCTGATACATCAATGCATGAAGTATTGCCACTGTGTTGCTGATAGCCATACACGTACTGTGGTAATAGATGTTGGGGTATGATGTGTGATTTAGCCATGTATAGTAGTGGCAAATGTAGATGTGCAGGGTGTGTACATATGGTGACCAATGTATGTGGTCTTGTGATGTGTTACGTGCATCATGTTTTTCAGGCAGGATGTAGCACTGGAGGAATCTGCCTTTCTAAGAAGCTGAGACCACCGCCATAACTGATGCCCTGAGATTCCATCACCAGGTGCTGTTGTTGAGGAGTCACCATAACCAACAAGAATGTGCTGCACTGTGGGCAGACCTTGTGGCATTGGTTAATCATATGGACCACCATGACAGGAGCTATGAGCAGGTCTGACAGTGGGCCACAGATCTGATACATCATGCATGCTGTAGCCAGGGACTGTTCTGGCACCAGTGGAGGGCCTGCTATGCAACAACCACTCTCAACCACAGATGAGTTCCTGGCAAAATGGGTTCAGCCACCAGCTCACAAGAGTCAATAACACCATTATGTTGTGGAGGTGGGTGGCACAGCTTCCACAGCCCAGGAGTATCAAAGTAAGCATCCAGTTGTCAGCACGTTAATACTGTAGCTTTCATAGTGGCAGCCTTTGCATACCTATACACATATGTTAGATCAATCTGCATTTGTGAGGGGGTTGTAATGCACATGTGCCTCTCTATGCCTATGTCGGGGTGGATGGACCACTTCCCCTGAGGCAGTTCCATCTGAGGGTGGTGCAGGACCAGTGGAGAGAGCAGTTCCAGATTGGGTCCCAGACATGCTGGGGCCTGGCGCCATGGCTAGATGAGGCTGGACAGGTGGATCCACCGGGATTGGCCTTCCCAAATGTGCTATGGTAATGAGGTTTTACAAAATGTATTGGTTAGTCATGAACAAAACATTTCAAAATTAGTTATAACAGCATGCATGTGCATTCCAATAAACCCAGAACAGTGGGATTCACACAATTGCATAGTAAACAGAACACATGCATATACGGAATAACAGTCAGAATTTTAGCAGCATGCCAGTTAAATGTGTGGCAACAGGCCACCAACAATGGTATTTGAACAAGGTATGTTAATATGTGAACAATTAAATATTTGAACAATAATATAACACAAGTCCCAACATTAAATTTTGAGAACATACATGTAGTATATGGATAATGATTACTGATGCACATAAGGGGTGGGGGGTAGAGAAAAAAGTCCATTAACAACTGTAAAGGCTTCTATTTTTCACAACAGTACTCTCAATACTCTACAGGCCTGACCTCACTTTACAGCTACCTGTGGCCCATAGCTTCTGTAGCACATACATAACTGTTAAACTGTCAAGCTGGAATGGCATGGGGCAAAGTGTGAGTACTCTGGATACATGACTGGAGGGGACTTGTACATGTCAGAGTTACATATATGACTAAAAAGGTGTAGCTTGCACTGATGTTGTGTGAGTGTGCTACTGGCATTCTTCAACTAGATTCCTATCTGTGTCCAAGGTTATTGGCAACAGTGATCACTAGCTGTGACAGGGTGATACTTGAGAGACATGTATCGGGAAGAGTGCATGGTGTATACACCTATCCTGCTGTCTTTTGCAGGCATGGGGTTGGACATTGGAACATTTGGACAGAAAGTGTATTAGTATACCCATCATACAGCTACTACAATCATTTCTTTACCTGTAAAACATGTAGAGAAAATATCTGTTAACACTACCTGACTATTTGTACACATATTCAGGATTACTTGTCTGTAAATATTCACACATCTTAGTACCACTCCCTGGATTCAAACCATGGTCTGTATGTGCAAAAATGAGCAACAGATTTATTTCTTAACAAACTGAGCTACTGGGGAGCCACTAGTTCGTGCTTGACTGATTTCTGCCTAATACTCACTTGGTTAGACAATCTGACCTTGTAATCTAAGTGGAGTGTCACCAAAGACTGTAGTGACAGTTGAACATACATACCTGAAAGATACTTATTGTACTGTGTATTAATCCTTTGAAAGCAGGTGTAGACATTTAACCCCTAGTAGATGTGAATATTGGCCATCATTATACTTGTAGTCTCCACCTAGTACACTCTCATACGTGCCTGCATCAGCATACCCACATTCAGGAGTATATTGATCTGAAATGCAAAGGTTAACACAAGGCAGTGCTGCAGGAGACACACTGTAATCCATTACACAATACCAATCAAGGTTCAGATGTTAGTGCAGGACATATTTCATATTTCATTTATATCTTGTTTTTCACATTCTATTTCTTCAACAACAAATCAGATTAAACACAACAGTTTGTGGTATAAATCTTTATTTGAGTAGCATGACACAGTGTTTTCTTACAGTTGATATTCTGCATTCAATACTACTGCATATCCTGTAGATCAATATTGGTCTGACAAACCTTTTATTTATTCAGTACACTCAGAACACACTATACCTACTGGCAGTAAACAATGTATCCCTTCTTAATTATTACACTATATATTGCAAGATAAATCTGTACCCACCAGGCTCTCATCTCAACCTCGCCAATCTGTCAGCATGGGCCTCAAAGTTGCTAGTCCTCTACTCTGCAGCTGTAGGGGAAAGAAGAAAACATTATGCATACATGTCTATCACATACTCAGGCTAGGTTTTGGTACTGATATGGGTGAGATACTTACTCACTACTGGGGCATCCCCATCCCAAGTTTCTTCAATCCACTGGGCCAATAGCACCCCCTTCCTATGCTTTAGGTCAGCATAATTATACTGTACCTGGTCACCAGTTCAGGAGATTCCAGTAGCACTGGTGAGATCACATGCCAAACAGTTCCAGGCCTCCGTACTGTGAGCCCTGGAACTAGCCCTGCAGCAGTCTGTGGTCATAGTCTTTAACGAGGAGCCCAGCCATTACCCTGGACTCCAAGATGCCCCAGCGCTGCATCCAAAAGCACGGTCCCTCTCCAACACCAGACATAGTTCCTGCAGAGATTAAACTACAACAGGTTCTGGCTATATTCCCACCTGTGCAGTTTAAATAAGGCCATATTCCCGCCCTTTGCCATCACTGGACCATTTTAAAAATGTTGAGCACACCTCAGTGGTGCACAAACCAGCAAAGCTGAGTTGAGCAGTGCTTATAGGGGTAGATGCTGAGCAGTGCTTAGCGGTGCACAAATCTGCTCAACTGTAATGAATACTGCTTAAAATAGACTTCTAAGTAATGCTGACACTGGCTAAGCACAGTTAAGTGCTGCTAAGCGTTGTGCAGTTTTCAGGTCAAAAACAGTTTTGAACTGGATATTAATTACCCATTACTGACATATTATTAAGTGTATATATATTTTACTTTACATGACATCCCCCTATGCACTTTCATGACATTACCTTGGGGTGTGACTGTACTGTATGGGACCCTTGTGTTTACATGAGGCTTTCACAGCATATATCCACTGGCACTTTGATTATGGACCAGCTAATCTACTCTGGTTAACAAATATCAATTACTACATCATTTAAAATTAACAAAAAAGATTTTTAACAATGCTTTCCCATGTAAAAATGAAGTGTCTGTCTTGATACTTGAACCATGAACTGCTGCATGCAAAGCTGGAACTCTAACTGCTATGCTATCTTGCCACTGAGAACTTTAGCTATACATTTGTATTTAGCTCCTATAAGATGTTTAAGCAACGCTGAGGAAAGTACTGTGACTTGGAAAACCACTCAGCTACACTTAAACGTCACTTATAATAGAAAAAAAAATAATACAACCATTTTAATTACATATATTAATACTAATGCTGATTCATATTTGGTAATGCACAACCTGTCATTCTATCAGCTTTATACTGTATGACCAATATCAGGATTGAAGCCACTAAATAATGGCATACATTTGAGTTGAGATTCAGACTTCTAATCCTTCATAAAATGTATGTTAAAATGAACCCTGCTACTCTATCATATTTCTAAGTTTATAAGAGCAGTACTTAAGATTTGTCCCTATTTTTGGACCTTTGCCCCCCCCCCCCATTTTGTTGTCTTTGTCCTGGTTTTGGGCACTAAGAGGTTGACAGATATGGCTGTGCGTCCGGGGACACAATTGTACTGTATAGTGCCATATGGCGCTTTCACAATGCAGGGGATATGTGACAGGAACTGTCACACACCCCCAGCATTGCTTCCCATTTACACTCCAGCTTTCAGTGTCTGTGGACACTGAAATCATTGTAAAGTGCCGTACAGTACTTTCACAATGCAGGAGATGTGTGACAGTACCTGTCACACACCTCCCTGCATTGTTTCCCATTGACAATCCTGCTTTCAGTGTCTACGGACACCAAAAGCATTGTAAAGTGCCATACGACACTTTCACAATGCAGGGAGTGTGTGACAGTACCTGTCACACACACCCTGCATTTATTTCCCATCCTACTACCTATTTCAGTGTCCACAGACACTGTTTTACTGTTATTAGTTGCTTTCAGTGTCCATGGACACTGAAAGCATTTAAAAAGTCCCATATGGCACTTTGAGAGTGCAGGGGGCATGTCAGATCTGCGAGCACTACTGCAACATGCTCCCTGCACTCATTCAGTGTTCGTGTCTGCAGATTCATCTCAGTAAAGTGCCTTCATTAATACGAAAGTCGTGCTGCTGAGAAGGCTATGCAGATGCAAACACCATTCAATCCGTGTAGAAATAGCACTACTCCTACATGGAGTTTATTGAATCCTGGGGACAATCTGCCACTGGCCATATGAATTTTCTTCAAACGTGGATTTCAATGCTGTTTCAATGAATGTGAATTTCAAGGGCAGAAATGCTACACCTGCACTCATTGTGAGACTGTACTGTATTGTTTAGCAAATGGCTAGCAGTGTTTGTGCTATAACATTTGAAATAAAAGTTTTAAATTAAATTCAAAAATCTGCAATTGTTGCAGAAATGTAGGTGAGAATTGCATGCATACTGACAGGTTTGAAAAGTGTTTATGGTAACTGGGGTGAAATAGCCAAATAATGGGAAACTGGAATAGCTGTTGGGGGGCTGCTGCCAGGGGGAGGCTTTGGTGTGGGGGAGGCCCAGTCTATTATCCTGCCAAGGGTCCTATTTGACCATGATCCAGCTCTGATTCTAAGAGAGTAATGTAGAATCTGTAAGTACTTTAAAAGAAGAGGAATGCAGGCACCGGAGACACTAAAGTATGGCACTTGAAGTATAAAATGAAAAGTTAAGATTAGATGGCAATGACATTATGCTGTTTTGCAATAAACCACATTGGTTAAAATTTTAAGGAACCAAAACTATATAAAGGAAAAAGAAGTGGAAATGTAAGCATGTGATTAGGCAGTAATGCAGAGCAAGATATGGACTGTGTTGTGATAACGTACATCCCTTCCGGCCATTTTGAAATCCTGAATCTTTTTTTGCCAATATGTCTGGCGGACATCTAGCTGAATGCAATAATTTATACTAGTGATATTATTTGTTATACTAAATAAATTATCGTGACACACAAAGGCATTAAGAACAAATGATAAACATATGTAAAAGGATGAAAAAATGTATCAGGTTACCTAGCACCAACTGCATAGGTGAGCAACACATGCAACATTATTGGCCAGTTAATAGAACCCTTCTCTGTCATACAAAATTCTGCAGGTAAGACGCTTGCGATGTAGTTGAGATCATTAATGTTAAAAAGAAAAAAGAAACACATTAAAGCAAGACAGATTTACATCTTTAGGAATAACAGTTAAGTGCTGCATTTTGATCTGGGCAGATACAGCTATAGACCAGATGTTGAGCCCTACATATTTCTTGGGAAAAGGCAGTTTTAGCATTTGGATATGGATGTATACAGCTTTAGACCAGGCAGTAAGGGTTCTGCATATAACTCAGTACCTCACCACCCTTCACTGACCCATATGAGAGCCATGAACTTCAACTTAGTGACACCTTCCCTGCCCCCTCTGATTTAACTACTCCTTACTTCAAACTCTTATCATACTAATGCACAGCTAAATTACTTCAAACTCTAGATCTGTATTGTAAACAATCACGGCCATTTATATAACTCTCTGTTAAAAGATGTATTAATTTGTATATAATATAACTGCATGTAACAAAGCAATGCATGTTTTATAAACCTGTCTCATTGACTCTACAGAATTGCATATATGTATATTTAGCTCTTTTGTTGCATATAATTCCACTATATTCTCAACAATTGTATAATTATATACACTTTTCTTCTTACAATATATCTGTAATTGATAAAATTTAATTTTTTCTTGGGCTAAAACTGAAATTGATTATTTGTGATCAGTGCTCTTCTTCAGTTAATAAATTTAAATAAAATAAATAAAAATAATAAGCTAAACTGGACATTCAAGTATAAGCCTTTATTTTAAGATCAGTCTTTGTCTAATATGGTTCAGTGAATGGTGGAGAGGTGACTTAATAATCAAATCCTAAAACAAGAGCACTGTCCACAGAAATAAAGATTTTCCTCATGGAGGAGCATCCTGCTAGTCTGGACTTCTTTTTTTACTCCTTATATTCCCTGTTTTTCAGTCTCGTATCAAGTCACTTTAGTTTCACACATACTCTCACTTTATAAAGACTGTAGTACCATCCTGATTGGTGACATGCTATTCCCACCTTGAGATGACCATTACTGTGTGCTTGAGATACACATTCACTGGACCTCTGTAGTTTTTCTTTTGATGTCCAATGGATCTTTGTGTATGACTGGCCAGGCAGCAAGACATTTATACGTGCTGTCATAATTTCAGCATTTATACATAGCACACTGCCCAAAATAACTGAGGTCTTTCAATGAATGCTGCATAGTTGTTGAAAGTGATTCTGGAAAACAATTGCTGATTTTACTGCTGTGACCTTCATTTGGTTTTATAGGCAATATTAACAAGAGAAATTTCACGTAAAATGGCCTGATAAACTACAAAAGTAAGAGTGACCTAGCAGAAGATATTAAAAAGAAGTGATAGAAATACATAGTAGAATCTGATAAGAAAGACCATAACATCACCAATACATAAAACTGCATGTTCCCTGATGTAGAGCCATATATCCTGAAAGTAAAGATAAATGGACCTTAAATAGCCTTGCTAATAACTAGATGCAGGAAGTGTAGAAGTTCTAATTTACTTGTGTCACTCATGCAACAAGTTCCTGTTACAGTGTTGCCTGTAATTTGGAAAAAGCAGTAGAGGCTGCTAGGTTAAATAAGGTCAGCTTATATTCCAATCCCAAAAAAAGAGTAATGCTTAAGAGTGCTCAAATTTTCAAACAACCGCACTGATTTCCAAAGTTAGCAAGACAAATCCCAAGATCCTGCAAGCTAGACTCCAGGAATTTATGGACTAAAAACTTCCACATCTACAAGCTGGTTTTAAAGGGGGCAGATACACCATAGATTAAATTTCCAAAAGGTCTGGCAGTTGGCTTTGAGGATTAAGGATCTATTAATAAGCCAGTTCCTGTGGTGCAGTGGTGCACAGTTTGATTCGCTCAACCTCCATTACCTAACTATATGACCTTTGACAAGTCACATACCAGATATTGGCCCTGGGCTGAGTCTGAAAAAGGTCCATTTTGATAGTGCAGTCCCCAGAAAACAAATACAGATAAATAAAAATAAATAAACAATTGCTGAATACAACAGACAGCAAGGGCGCTCCAGGAAATATTTACTTCTGCCCTAGCAATTAGTCTAAATCTTCTTAACTCTGTGGACTGTAACAAACTATGGCCAGTTCTTTGAAAAATGGATATAATGGGGGACCTTATTTGCATCCTGAGGAATCAGTGTGCAGACCAAGAGGTAACAGAAGAGAAGATGGAATAAATGACTGGTTTAAGACTAAGGGTCTGTCACAGGCCTGAATATTGTTATTGGCTATTCAGTTTATAAACTGACTATATCATGTAGTATGTTGCATTAGATGAATTAGAAGCTGAAATCAAAACTGTCGGGAGAAACATTAACAACCTCAAATATGCAGATTATACCACTCTGATAGTAGAAAATATAAAGTAAGGAAAACCTGAAGAGCATGTTCATGAAGTTGAAGAATGTGCAACAGTTGGCTTGCTGCTAAACATAAAAAAATAGCACAGAGTATGTCATCTAACCTTTGCAATTCTTTGCAAACAGAAAAAAAGGGAAGCCAATGGCGGGTTTTATTTTTCTGGGATCAAAGATCTCAAAGAGTGATTGTAGCAATGAAATTAAGACACTTGTTTTGGGGTAAGAAAGCTATGGCAAATAACGATAATATATTTATTTAACTTTATTTATTTAACATTTGTTTTCCAGGAAAGTCCAACTAGGACAGAGCCTATTTTCAGTGGAGGTCTGGAGAGAAACACTCCTGATGCATGTCTTTGAAATGTGGGAGGAAACCGGAGCACCCGGAGTAAACCCATGCAAAAGCAGGGAGGACAAGAAGACTCCGCACAGAAGGCATCCCAGACGAGAATTGAGCTGACGACATTGTCAGCAAACTTCCATACAGTTAAATCTATTGTCTTTCCAATAATAACACAACAGAACTGAACTATAAGTAAGGTTGTGTTACAGAAAAATCTAGCTTCTGAACTCTTATGCTAGAGAAAAATTTTGATAATTCTGTGAATGACAAAAAGATTCAATCAGTAAGAAAATGAACACAGACCTTTTAATGAAAGGTCTCACAGTATTATTATAATATGAAGACAATACTCATTTAAGGAGGTACTGATGATGGGAAAGATCAAAAGCAAATGAAGAAGGGGACAGCAGAAGCTAAGATGGATAGGTGGAATTACTGAAGTAATAAGTATGAATTTGTAAGAACTTAAAGAAGCAGCTGTTAACAGAGAGGTTTCTCTCCATCCAGTTGCTTCACTCTACAAAAAGTGAAACAACCACATATACCTTTTGCAGCAGCAGCAGTAATCAGACTTATCATACCGCACTACCTAAAGAACTTGCATAGCTGACTTTCGCCTGCAGTTGGCAAAAAGTACACAAGCAACAAATAAAGTTAAATCTATGTAAGGCAATCTGCAAATAACTTAATTTGTTAAGTCTAGTGTGCATTGTTTTCTAGTATTGAATCTACTGGAAGGATATCCCCACCCTACTCACTCACCCACACTCACAGGCCTTTTACTGCTGAAGGTGAAGCTACATTAACACTTCAGCATATTTCACTCTTATCAGTGTAATATATCCCTGGAAAGACATTGAAAAGCCCATAAATATAAAATTAGATGTTGTGACTCGAGACAAGTATTTAGAGTTCAGACAACTTGTCTTTTGTATCCATGAACATCCTACCTCACTGATTATTTATGGTGGTAAACCATCTGCTCCTCTGCCTTCCCCCATATCCCACCTTCCCCCAGCACCTCTACTCTTATCCTAAACAAACCTCTCCCCCTCATTCCTATGATCCAGTTACATGCAACTCTACCTTGTCCACACCCACATTTCATGCACGCCTTACTTTTTTTTATTTAGCCAAACTTATCTGCTCTCCCTTACATCCGTCACCTTGAATTCACATACCCTCTACTATACTTTTTTGCATCTTACTCTACTTTACCATCACAATACAATAACCACCTCAAACCACCTCAAACTATTTTAAATTAACTCCAGGCTTACCACCCTCTCTTCTACTATACACGCAAACTAGCATTGCACCATAATTTTACTATTGACCAATCACATCTCCCCCACCCATCCTTATCACAAACTGCAAGGTAAAATACCTAACCACATTATCAAAGCCCACTCCGAAGACAAAATATTTCCAAAGTTACCTTCAGCTGCACACACATATTACATGATAACAGTCTTTATTTATACCTGATAGTACATTCAAACACACAAATTCCACTTTTATTATTTTTAAACCCACTATCACAGTTGACATGCTCCTCCTAACTTGCCGAGCCTCTTTATTGTTAATTCTCACTCTCACCACAGCTACATCTCTGCATACCCCCACACACCAATACACATCAATAACGTCCTCCAACCCTCTCCCCGATAAACAACACAGCTTCTTACGTATCTCCTCCCAGCTTTTCCCTATACCCTCCCATTCTATTCAAGCCACAAACTGGCCTCCTCACCTCCTATGAAACTACACTTGACACCAGTCCCCTCATCTAAGAATAAAAAGCACTTCCCATGGTACGCATTCCTCATTACCTATCTACTCAAATGTGGAGACGTACATCCTAACCCTGGCCCACCCTCTAATCCTAACCACAAGAGAAAACTCAAAGATTTAAACATACTTACACTTAACCTTAGAAGTATATGTAATAAAATAGCCCCACTGCATGCCTGGGTTGATCAAAATAAACCTGACATACTGGCCATTACTGAAACATGGCTACATCCCAATGTAAAAGACTCAGAACTAATATCTCCAAACTTTCCAATAACCAGAAGAGATAGAACTAAAAAAAATGGGGAAGGATAGCACTTCTATATCCCTCTAGATCAACATCACACTCTATACCAGTAAAATACCCATCTTTTCCATTGCTGAGGTACTAATCTCCTTTTTTAACATCAATATAACAAAAAGAATTTGCATAATAGTAATATATATCCCACCATGTAACAATATACCAGTGTTGGAAAATATTTTATCCTAGACATCCCAAACAATAAACCTTGAAACAATAATCTTAGGAGACGTAAATATAGATTGGCAAACCATAGCTTCCAACTCCCCCAAAAATAGTATTAATCTGTATTTTTTTCTCAGCTTATCAATGCTCCAACAAGATACAGCAAAGATCTTACCTGCCAATCCACCTTAGACTGGATTCTAGAATCCCACCCTACTAATTACCCCTCTTCTGGTACACTGTCTAGCTTCCTGAGTGATCATCTGCCAGCTTACTCCCTTAGAACAAACTACCAACAACAGTACACACTATAAAATCAGTTTGGAACTCAATTTTTGTCAGCATAAATTCAACAATCTCCTACAGGAAATAGACTGGACACCCCTTAAACAACTACCCCTTAATGATGCTGTACTATACTTTAATAACACCTTCCTTCCCATACTTAATACACTAACTCCCATTCGTATGAAAGGAATCAAAAAGAACGCAGCACCATTGCTCTCCAAGGAATGTAAACACCTGATGAAGCAAAGGGACCTCACTTGGTCAACCTTGAAAAAAAACAAAAATGAACAAAATCATGTTAATTTCAAAACACTACGTAAACAAAGTGACAAAACTAATCAACAGAGATAAGAAGTCATATTATTTCCAGCCTCAACTCCAGCATAAAATCAACCCCAGTAAATTTTGGCACTCCATATCTTCTCTACTTAACCCTGGAAGAAATGGAGAGAACACCATATCATCTGATACCCCTCCATCACAAATAGCTGGAAACTTTAACAAGCCCTTCATAAAATCAATTTTAGACCTACTAACTAACACCCCTAATGCTAGACCCCTCCCCCACCCTTCAACCTATTCAGACACCAAACACAGGCCATCAACTATTTCTAACCCTGTCATTACTAAACCCCAAACTCAACATAATGTCATACAAACCCCATTCACATTTCAGCCTATACTCACTGATGCCACTAAGAAACTGCTACAAAAACTAAAACCCTGCTCTACTTCAGCTGACAATCTCCCCCCATACTACCTCAAATTGGCTGCTAACTCAGTCACCTACCCAATCAGTATACTTATAAATAGGTCTTTATCCAAATCAGAAGTACCTACCATATGGAAACAATCTCACATCACCCCCCTCCACAAAGGAGGCAACTCTTTTGATCCATCCAGTTTCTGTACTATATCCATCTTGTCACCCATATCCAAAATTCTCGAGAGAGTTAACTATCAGCAGGTAATGCAATAACTATCACAAAACAATCTTTTAACCAAAACCCAACATAGCTTCCGACCTAGACACAGCACAGCTACAGCCCTATTATCTTTTACAGACACTGTGAACAAGGCCAGAGATGCAGGATGCTATACAGCCTCAGTATTCCTTGATCTCGCTAAGGCCTTTGACACAATGTCTCATCCCTTACTTTTGAACACACTGTCTAACTTAGACTTTTCACATAACACAGTAAAATGATTTCAAAGCTACCTCAAGGATCATAAACAAGCAGTGAAATGGTTCAACAAACTCTCACCCTTTCTCCACAACCCTACTGGAGTCCCCCAAGGCTCCATCCTAGGACCCCTACTCTTCAACATTTTCACAAACAACCTTCACACTGCCTCTCACCCTGGGACTCTCATTCTGTACGCTGATGACTTCACCATAATCTGCACTGCTCAATCACTACCAGAACTACTCTCAAAAACTCAACAGTCCTTTACAGCAGTAGAAATCTGGCTAAGAAATGCCCAACTCTTTCTTAATCCAAAGAAGACAAAACTAGTACTCTTTCATCCCCAAAACACCTCCCCTGTCACTGATCATTTTAACATCCTTGCATCTGACAACACTGCCATAGAAATAGTGCAGGAAACCAAACTTCTAGGTGTTATCATTGACAATAAACTTTCATTTGAGCCCCATATACAGCAAAATATAAAGAAAACTCATCAAAAACTGGGACTCATATAGAAACAAACATTTTTTTACTGCAGCAACCAAAAGTACCCTTGCAAAAACATTTTTACTTCCCTCTCTTCTTTATGGTGCCCCTATATTAACTAACTTACAAAATTCTACCCTAAGCAAGTTGGAACAGTACTACAACAAATTTGCAGAGTTTGCCACAAACTCTAAATGTCACACACACTACTGTAAACCACTCCTAGAATTAAACTGGCTTGAACTACCCAACCAACTTGCCTTTATTCAGCTATCCGCCTGGCACAACCTTATTTTCAAGCCTACTGCCTGCCCTGCACTAGCCAATCTAGTCACACCTTACACACCAAATTGATCCTTACGATCAGAAGACAAAAATCTCTTAGCTATCTCAGAACCCACAAGAAAACCTGGTCACTCTCTGTATTCATAGTCTTGTCTCTATACATTGGAAATCACTACCTCTAGCTACCAGGTCTATGCCTGGCCTAACCCATTTCAAAGCCTCTTTAAAAAATCATCTCAGAAATACATGGCTCTGCTCCTGCATAAAGCCTGCCTAATGCTCAGGTCTTCTTCTTCTGTCACATTTCAATCCCTCACAGACTGCAAGATCTTAAAGCTCTTCTAACTCCTTCTCTGCTTCTATACCATATCCTTAAGCTACTGCGCAGACTTTATTGCTTCTATTCTTCTTAACTCTCTCTCTCTCTCTCACTATCTGTCTGCATCACTAACTTTCTGGCTGCTATTTTCCTAACTGAAACTAACATTCTATTTTGCATGTACTATAACAGTCAATATCACACATTGCACTACCTATGTACTTTTTTTTGGACACTATCTACATCGTGTATGATGAGAGTGACTATTATCGTCTGCAATGCTTTAACTGTATAGAATTGCCTAGATGTGTAGTAATATATTACAACATTTTGTAGCAGTTTGTTCTTTCAACTTATTTTTGTATAGTATTTCTAATGTAATCTTTATTATATTGGATTATACTGTATTTGTATTGTACTGTATGTAGAGCTTTTCTCCACAGGCCTCTGCTGAAAATGGGTTCTGTAGACTCAGTCAGACCACCCCAGTAAACAAATGTCAATTAAATAAATAAATGAACTCAAGCAATGACAGCAGAGTCAACCAATACTGACTAATTATGCTGCTATTTTTAGGGGCAGTGCTCAGGACCAGTGATAAATTTGAAAAGCTTTTGCTCCAGCTCAACATGGGGAGATATTTACTGAGTTCTTTAGCAAGCTGAACATTTAAGGAAACATCTGACATATCTAGGGTTGCCACCTCTCCATTTTTTTTCTGGACTATCCAGAAATCAAATTGATTCTCCGGTAGTCCGGAAAACACTGTATAAACTCCAGTGTTCTATTTCAAAAAAGGAAACAGACTATCGGAGTTTGTAAATCGGCTGATTTACTATGCTTTTTTACAGAAAAGCATAGTAAATCAGCCGAAATCGGGCATCAGGAACGGAAAAAAATAGGGCATTCCCGTCAGGCGTTGTCATGGTGATGTCACAAAACAGGCAGAATGTGGGTGAGAGAGAGAGCGGGTTGGGCAGGGTTACTGGTGATATGAGGGGTGTGGCCTTACTTCGGTTTTAGCCACAACAATAGGTGGCAACCCCAGACATCTCATGATTTTTGGAGGCTGAGTCTGGTGATCTCTTCTAAATGACTTATCCAGAGAAGAGTCACTTTAGGAAGTGAAAAGTAGAAGAGTATGAATACACATGTACTATATGAAAGAGGGGCACAATAGCTCAAATTTAAATATTTATTACATAATTTTGTTCAGCCAGCCCCATAAGGTGTATATTATAAGCAGTACCAAAATTTATGCGGTGAGAGAGACATTGACAAAAGCCACCACACAGAAGGATCTGGAAATTTTCCTGCAGTTGGGTGGATGTGTCATTGATTTCAAAAACTGAGCTGTAAAGGGACTGAGTTCCCCCTAAATGGATAAGAAAAGCAACATTGTATATTTGTAGTCTATACAAGATGCACCTTATAGCAGTGAGAGTCATTTGCCAAGAGATAATCTGCATTAGGAGCAAATACCTTAACAGATATATTTCTGTTGAGACTGGCTGTTTAACGGTTGCTAAGAAAATGAAATGCTTTACCACAAAGTAACTCCACAACTTTTTCCCTGTCTAAACTGAACTTACCACACAGTAAAAGGAGAAGTCTAACACTGAACTCGACCAATTAATCATCTCTAGAACATCAAAATGTTAATTGATTCTATTGATAACCTGTTCTGTTCACAACATTTTTGTCTATATCACTAAAATAAGCTTCACAATCAAAATAAGTCATTTTAACACTGTACTCTTCCCTTATCAGACCCAGCATCAAATAAAATGCCCCCTTTGCTATATACAAATCCAAGATTATCACTCAAGAGGAAAGGTCCCAATGATTTTAACCCCAAAAAATAAATGAGTAAGTAAGTAAATAAATAAATAAATAAAGGCCTCGCACCCATCAACTTCCCTGACAGATTAGTACTACTCTCCTCATCTTTTACAGCCTACAGTTACTCCTAAGCAGCCTGTGCCTCATGTTTCAAGCCATAAAAACTCAAGCCTAATTGACCTCCTATTTCTTCACAAAACCAGTAGCTCTACAAACACTTGTTAGAACCTAATTTACAACAAAAAATAAACAAAATAGGTTCCTAACTCAATGCATTACAAGCTAGTTGACTTAAGTCACTACTACAGGTCAAGCAAATTATTATTTTCTCATCTTTAGTGTTAGTTTTGATTATTGGATGGATAGACATACATTTATAGTAGGGTTATAGGATCACAGGAGCATAGGAAGTTACTAAGGTAATGGCCCTAGGACCTTTACAAGCCTAGCCAAGTTGCCCTTGTTTCCACAATAAGCACCTATTACCCCTATCCAAGAGAGACACAGGTGGAACCCCATGAGTGAATTTACAGTTATGCATCCAATCATCCAGATTGCGTTTGAAGAGGGCCAATAAGGTGCTCTGTTTGACATGAAATGGGAGTCTGTTCCAAAGATGTGGTAACCTCTGGAAGACAAATCTGTCCCTCCAGTAGGTTCTATCAATGTCATATACCAACTGAAGGTCTTTAGAGTGAGTAATTTGTGCGCCATTTGACCTGTGGATATGCAGTATTTCCAATAAACCCCTATACACAAGGCAGAGATTGCCTTTGAGTAGTCTGTATGAAACAGAATAAAGTGGCAGTGGTTTCAGCTGATCCATGTAGGAAAGATGCTGAAGACCTTGAATTTTCCTTGTGAGGAAGCTTTGTGGTCTCCAATTGCTACAGGTGCTTGGAAAGGTATATACCAAAAGGGGCACTGTACTCAATTATTGGCCTGATGAGGGAAGAGTAGAGGGAGGTTATAACTTTTTTTCTGGAGACAATGCCCTTACTTATGAAATGAACACTATAGAATGCCTTTCTTACCACTGTAGAGACATGGTGCTCAAAGGTAAGGTTGCTGTCAACCTGTGTGCCCAGGTTTCTCATCACTGAGTGCATACTTAGGGTGCTGCTATTGATGTGGTAGTTAGCAGGAACATAGCCCTTACAGAAAGGGATGATAATACATTTTTTTGCATTGAGTTTAATGCCATGACTTTGTCAGCAATCATTTGTTTATGTAAGACCCTCCTGTAGGATGTTGACATCATTTGGAGATTCTATGACTGCTCCTAATTTGCAGTTGTCAACAAACTTTGTCAGCCACAGATCTTTAGTATGTGTTTGTACTTCAGAGAAATAGATTCTGAACAGTAGACATCCCATATCTGATCCATGTGGAACACCACTAGTTATGGGTCCCCTATTTTGACTGTATGGATTCTATCAGTGAGCCAGTTGGTGACCCACCTAACAATACAAAGGTTGATGCCTAGTTGAATGAGTTTGTCAATGATGCCTGAGTGGGGTTTAGTATCAAAAGCTTTGGCTAAGACTAGGTATGCTGTATGCACAGATTTACCCTCATCCAGGTCCTTGGTGACCTCAAAGAAGTCCACCAGGTTTAACAGGCATGTTCTTCCTTTGACAAATCCAAACTGAGTAGGGTCAAGTGTTTGGATATTACCTATATCTTTGTTGATAAGATCCATGATGATTTGCTCCATGGCCGTGCAGATAAGGCTAGTCAGGCTAATAGTTCTATAGTTCCTGGGGTCAGTGGAAGCACCACCTTTGTCCAAGGTCATAACAGTGGCCATTTTCCATTCATCTGGGATGAAGCTTGTGCTTAGACTATGACTGAAAAGAGTACCCAATGGTTTTGCTAATTTTTGTTGGAGCCCATGTAGGACACAGCCATGGATGTTATCAAGTCCCATAGATGCTGTGTTTTTGGCCTTGGAGAGGGCATTTAAAACCTGCTCTTTAGAGATACAAGGTAGGGGAGAGGTGATAGGGATGTCAGGGGGTATGTGTGGCAGGGACTGAGGATTGAAGTTTTTGCAGAACCTGTCGGCTAATGGGTTTGCTATGTCCACAGGCTCAGTATATGTATATACCTTTTTTATTTAGGAAGAGGTTACTATTAAGTACTCATAAATGTGGCAAGAATATTTTGGTGTGTCTGCATAAAGATGTATATAGCTAGGCCTTTTATGACCCTTGTGATCACTTGCAGAATATTGTTTCTTTGTTCCTGTGTTCCTAATCCAGAACCTAAAATGTTTCCATAACATTATTTGAAATACCAATTTATTGGACAGATCAGGCTTCTTTTTAAAGTAGAAAAATGGTCTGGCAGTCATCTGGATTGAACACAATACTTCAGTTAGCAGGGTCATTTATTGAGTTATCAAAATACTGACATATGTGTGCAGCTGTTAACATTTTTGCTTCTGAAGAAGACTTGGGGGTTACACAAGCCTGTAAGGTATGTTTTATAGTAAATGCTGCTATATAGTGACTCAGAAGCATAAAGGCCAGATTTCCTTCCTTGGCTAGAGCAATTAGTATTTACCATACGGCCCTAGCTTACTAACCCATCCAAATAAAATGATACATTAGATTATGCAGTTCCCTTACCTAAGATTATTATAGGGGATGGGAAGGAACTGACTGATATAGAATAATAGAGGAAAGAACATTACAGAAAGTGCCTGAATTCACCTTTGAAGAGGAGGATGGAGGATGCCTAATGTCCGTATGCAGGAATGATAACAGGTTAATTTGTTTGCTCTGTCTACCCAAATCTCAACACATTCTTTTTCGGTAAGGAAATCTCTCATGATTAATTCATACATAATGGCAGAAGGTACTAAAATGGAGTCCAATGTTAGATTCACGGAGGCTCCAACAGAAGAGAAGGCAGTATTTTTTTTTGAGAGATTATCAACAGTATGTCATGGGGTCATTTCTAAAAAAATGGCAAAGTGCAACAGAATACTCTATGGGTGATCAAGAGCCAGATCACATTTGTTACAGCCTGTATTGCAGATCAAGTTGAAAATTAAGCATTAGATGAATAAAAAAGTTGCAAATGCTGATGCACCAACTGAAAAGAAAAATCAATGATCTAAATAACAGATCCAGATAGAATAATGTCAGCATCCTCAGGGTACCTGAACAAGTTATTAATATACAAACCATTATTGGAAGAAAAATGACTGATAGTTCATAGGTTCATAGTTATCCACTAGGCAAATGACTACCAGGGCTTTTACAAGCCTAACGATGCAATCCAACCTATTAGGAGGGGGTATGTTAGTTAGGAAGTTTCTAGCGGGTATGTGGCAGTGTATGTTAGTTTGGGCATTACTTTCTGCCTGTGTCTATGAGAGACACGGGGGCCAGAGCATGTGTGAATTTCTGATTTCCTACTCATCGGTCAAGGTTACATGTAAATAGGGTTAAGGATGGGCTCTGCTTCACATGTATGGGGAGCCTGTTCCAAAGAATGAGGATCCTCTGAGATACATATCTGTCTCACTAACATGTCTTATTTATGTTCATAGGTTAGTACTAGGCTAACTGCTTGTGAGCCGTTGTAAGCCTAGATAATTATCTCTTGTGAGACTCAAACCCTGCACCTTGTGTTTGTAAGGCAAACACTTTAACCATTAGGCCACCCTCCCAACAAGCAAAATGTAAATCCTTGGATCTAGTGGTTCTGATGCCGTTCATTTTGTGAAAGTACAAAAGATCCATCAGAGCTGGATCTGAGGTAGCCTTGTATGTCAGTCATAGATCATCTCTTACTAACCTTTAAGAGACAGAGTATAGAGATAGGGTTTTAAGGTAATCCATATAGAACAATGTGTCGATGCTCTGGATTCTGGATTCTCCTCATAAGGAACCTTTGCAGGCATTCCAACTTTTGCATATGTCTGGTCAGGTATATGCTGTAGAGGGCATTATACTCAATGATGGGTGCGATAAGGTCTGAAAAAAGTGGTACTATGACTTAACTTGGACCTTCATGCCCTTACTTATAAGTTGGGCATCAAAAAATGATTTTCTTACTACATTGGCTACATGTTGATCAAAGGCCCGATTACTGTCTATAAATGTTCCAAGATCCCTAACTATTGGGTCAGCTCTTAGGGGTGTCTTATCAATTTAGTAATTAGCCTGGGTGGCAGTTTTCCCAAAAGGCACTATGATGCATTTCTTGGCATTAGGTCTTCATCTGTGACTTTGGCACTAGTCATTTGTCTGTGTTAGACCCACTTGTAAGATGTTTGTGTCATAGGGTAATTTATGATAGCTTCCAATTTGCAGTCATCTGTGAACTTGGTCAACCAAATGCCCTTGATATTAGCCTTTAGCTCTGAGAAGTACATGCCAAACAGAAGTGATCCCAGCATGGAGCCCTGAAGTACCCCACTGGTGAACAGTCGCTTAGTAGGAGGTAGTATCACCGATCCTAACTTCCTGGGTCCTGTCTGTGAGCTAGCTGAAAATCCAGTGAGTTATATAGGCATTTATACCCAATTCTGTGTTTTTCCCAAATATAGTCGAGTGTGGTATTGTATCAAATGCCTTGGCCAGGTCCAGGTAGGCAGTATGCACTGTTTTCCCCTCATCCATTGCCTTGGTGACCTTTTAGTAGGCATGATACATTTCCAGGTAAACAAATGTAAATAAATATCTTCCCTTGACAAAGCCAAATTGGGTTGAGCCAGTATCTGAAGTTTGCCTATGTCTTAGTTGTTCATTTCTATGAATATTCTTTCTATGACTTAACAGATTACACTAGTTAGACTAATACGTCTGTAGTTTCCAGGATCAGTTGATGGTCCACCCTATTTAGAAGGCATCCTAGGATATTGCCTGGGCCCACTAACGCTGTGTTTCTGGCCTTACCAAGCTCCATCAGAACCTGCTCCCTGTTAATAGTTAGGGGGTTATGCTAGTAGGTATTTCATGAAGGGAGGCAGGGGGGATAGTGGGAATGAAGTTTGAGATGAATTTATCAGTCAGCAGATTCTCTATATTACTCTGCTCAGTGAAGGTGACACAATTATCCACCAGTTCGGCATACTAATGGGTGCCGCCTTTGAGGTTTTGGACACAACTGTAGATGGTCTTGTGGTTGTCTTTAGCCTGTGAGGCTATCTTGATCTCATACTTGGCCTTCCTGGGTTTAATTACTCCTCTTAGTTTCCTATTTAATTTAATTAGAGAGCTCCTATCATTATGGGAGCTAATCTTAATGATTTTACTCATGACTTTTTTTCCTTCTGTTATATACCATACTAAGGTTAGGATTCCAGCAGTGTGGTTTGTTTTTGAGTTTGTTTTGGGTGTACTTCTACTAGGTACAGCAGCCTCTATACAGCCATTTACATTGTTGTACAGGGTCTCTGTGAACTATTCCACATATGTTGTGAATTTGTAGTTGGGAGGGGAATTGAATTTTGATAAACAATGCATATTCCATATAACTTGCAGTCAAATATAGAAATTCTGCACAGAGCTGGTCAGTGATTAGAAAACATCAAGAAACTGCACCATTTTCTTATAATTGCATTCTCGTTTTAAGCCAAGTTTTCTGTCAGCAAACAGTCTGTATTATAGAGGGGTACAGTGCAGTTAGAGTAATCTTACATTTTTACATTACTTAAAGGGGCTATTTTGCTTACACAAAACTCGTTTTAAGCCAAGAGTTTCTTTCAGCAAACAGTCTGTATTATAGAGTGGTACAGAACAGTTGGAGTCATCTTACATTTTTACATTACTTAAAGGAGCTATTTTGCTTATACAAAACTAATGGTAAATTAAAATACAAAAATACAAAAGAAGATGCCGTGCTTTAGGCATGACTGACATACCCAACCAACCCCATGATTTGCTGTAACAGGCAAAGAGATTACTGATCCAGTTAAGTTCTACTGGAATATCATCAAGATCAACATTAACTAAACTCCCCATTAAAAGTAGAAATGTTTTTAAACAGCATGATTGGATGTTGTCAAAAAAAGGGATCACCTAAATGAGTATAAAATGCATACTCTTTTCTGGCACCAATGTCCTGATCCTCATACTATAGATGGTAGATCCAGAGTGAAGTCTATACTTCAAACAGTGGTGATCAAAAGACATGGAATCTCATAAAATGAAGACAATCTGCAGATTGGAGATTCTGCAAAAAAGGAGTTGGAGTCTAGATTAAAAGTACAGCATCATGCAATTAAGCAAAAACCTCCAGGAACAAGGATTGCACTACCCAGAAAAGAGACAGAAGCCATTCACTGTGATGGTCTAGGGTACACTGCAAGACTTAAAAATGGGTATTCTCAAGGGATTAGGGAGATGTTGGAAGAAATAGAATGTGTCATGAAACCAGTGGAGGATAAAAGAGTTTCACCTGGACCCTGTCCAGCAAAGGGAATGAGGAAGACACATGGAAAAGGGATTCTGATATTTCTCCCTTATTTAATTTATTTCTGTCCGAAAGGGGGCTATATGCTTCCCTTCTTCCCACCAGTAAACCTTGGCGTAGTTGGAAGTCTCTTCTAAGTTTGGGTTGCCCATTACACTAGACATAACCTTGTCCAAAGTAGTAGTCTATTTCTGTTGCTGGATCTACTTCTAGCGAATAAATATGTCTGTGGTGGTGTGTGTATTGTTATTATTTTGCCATGCTTACTGAAGTGTACTTTTGTGATGAATATCAGCATTTCCCAGATCTAGAGTCATTGCAGATATTCCTACTTCTTTGCAGATGCACTTGTGTTCACTTCACGGCCAGGCAGTGACTACTGATTGTTTGGCCAGTCATGACATTGGTCTTTTACTTGATTTTTATGTTGCATTACTACGTAAAAGACACAAAGGGCATGAGAGATAGGAACTTTATTTTAAGCTAATTTTTTGTCTTCTAAATACTTTATATTTAGTCTTTTGAATATTTTCTACTAAGTTTAACTACTTCTTTATGATACAGTCAATTTTTCCTACATCTAGAAGCTTCAGGCCTCCGGATTCAAACCATGAGAATGAATATCCTACTGGCCAGCAATTCATACAATAGTGTTTATTTATATGAGGCTTAAAAGAGGTAATACCATCTGAATACCCTTGGGTTTAGTAGCAAATAGGTTGATCTTAATTTCAGGATAAGATGTTCATGAAATACAGCTGATGGAAGTTAACTCTGTAGTACATTTGCCCTCTGAAAGAAGTCTTCCATTGGGAGTAGGAGTGTCTTGGCTGTGTATTAGAGTCTGGCTACTTAGGATTTCTAGGGGCTTCCATGACTGTAGTGCAATACTAGGTATAATCTCAGTGTTGCTAGGTGACAGGAATAATTTTTTATATCCATTTACATATACATGTCAGAAGTTGTTCCCTGAAGTAGAGTATATTTTCTGTCAAGTCTTATAGGGTCTATATTACATTGATGAATTCTTAAATGTTTGAATCTCTAAAGGTCGATCTTTAGAGATCAAACAGTTAAGAGTTCGAAAAGGCAATAAAATAATAAAAAAGAAAAAAAGTAAAATTAAAGGGTTTTAGCAGGGTGGGGGCAAGCCCCCCTGCACCCCCCACACCCCCACTACTTAAATATACCAACTCTGAGATCGCACTTCAGTGCACGGCAGAGCGGAAATGGGAAATTTCCCATTCCCTACACTGTAGCGTGATCTTGGAGTTGGTATATTTAAGTAGCGGGGGGTGTGGAGGTTACTTTTATTTATTTTTTTTTCATTTCTAAAGATAATCGAGCACTTAACTGTTCAATCTCTAAAGGTAGACCTTTAGAGATTCGAACATTTAAGTTTTCGTTTATCTAATATAGACCCGTTTTATAATACTCTTGCCTGCAGATCTCAATCTGCCTATTTTGCTTAGGATGCCACATTTTTTAAGCCAAAAGATACCTCCATCCCACTTTCACATAAAAGCTGCCATAATTCCCAGCTTTGACAATTATCAGAGCATCCAAGTTTGAAACATCTGATGTCAGTGAAGTGCATGAACACACACACCACAGAGACAGTTCAGCCAATCAAAGGGATACTTTTGTGTTCAAGTACTGCCATTGCAGAACTGGCGCACCATTGTGTTATAGCTGCACTTACACATGATATACCTATGATATCTCCACTCACTATGTGGAGTGGCTTAGTGTTTTGGCACTGAAGCAGGAACAAAAATACAAAACATAAGCTTTGTGTTGTTGACATAAGGTAAGGAATCAACTTGTAAACAGAGCAGAACACATCTAACTGGGCTAACCCATTGAAGAGACAAAATAAGAAATGCTCATGATTTCGTATCATGTATGTCATCACGGTTTTGTCTGTATCCTATAGACAAACAACTGGATCAAGAATCTATAATGTAAAAACTTTTTATTACATGTAAGGCTGTAGCTTCTTGGTCCAATTGTTCATTTATAGCATATGTTTATTTGGCATTTATGTTTTGTGCTATGTGATTGGGCACTTTTTTCATGGAGAATTATTTTAGAGAATACTCAGCTTTACTTAAGTTACAAGATTACTGCTGAAGAATAGTTATTGCATTAAATGCATTTTTGAACAATAAGAAGCATAAAACTCTAATAACTGGCATCGACTGCTTGCAGTCCTCAGCAGTTTGCCAAAAAAAAAATCTAAAATGTTATTAGTGACAAGACAAAAATAAGGCAAAATGGTGGATGTCCTGTAAAATCAGATTACGTGTTTACTTTGTCATGGTCATATTTAATTTTCTAACACCAAGTAGGAATTAAGGGACTAGGCTACTGTGGTTTCTATATGATCCTAGCAGATGATAAAGTCTTGTCTTCCCTTTATTTGTTCTTCCAAAACCAACTGTGATTTGTGCCTGTGATTCTCAGCAACAAAATTAAAATGCCAGATTACTCTACGAATGTTATTTATTTTATTTTTCCATTTGATGCATTGTAGATATTTTTTTTTTTTTGATGGGGGGTCTGTGTGTGAAACAACATACTAAAATCTATTTTCTTTCTGTTTCACATTCAGCTGAGCCTGAAGTTAAGTCTTGGAAGCCAAAAATGATATGTAACAAGTAATTTAGAGACATTATATCAATTTAATTTTCGATTTACACAAAGGTGGTTATTTCTTGGGGATGGGGAGGTAGGCTGTCTGTAAAGCTACATGGCATTTCCTACAAGACCACTGCTGAATGATTACTGCCATGGCTTGTATGAGGAAGAAGGCAGATTACGTGTGGAACAGCCTTTTTTCAGTTCAACAGTACTGTTCTAATATTGACTTCTGCAGACATTTAATTTGACTCAGGTCACTCCAGAGATTTAATTTGCTTTTCACACATGAATATATGCAGAGCAAAACACAAAACCTCCACTTTCAGATTGTTTTGCGAATTACTTTGAATTTAACTTCACAGAGTGATTTAATATGCAGTATACTAAACAGTGTTAATGTAAGTGTGTATAGAAAAAAAGTATCATGGCATAACACGGTTTGTTATTATTTCTGCTGCCTTTGATACCTGAATCAAGAATATTCCACCAGTTCCTTGATGAAGTGCTACAGCATGTGGGGAAGTGTGTGTTTTCCACACATGAGACAGGAGAGAGCCAACACAATGTAAGTTTTTTTATGACATAGTCCATACAGAAAAATCATCTTCTGTATCAGAGGAGGAGGGAAGAGCTTTCTAGGCACAGGGGTGTGTATTGTTTAACTGTTTCTGTAATTAAAATTGTATTAAATGTACATATTAATTTATTAGGATTTCACAGTAGCATGCAAACATGACACCCTGGGTAGATAAGTTTGGGTAAGTTTAGTTGTGCAGGTATTAATAGTACATTTTGTTTACTATTCACAGTATGAACAACACAGTTTTTCAGGTTGCCCTTGTGTGAACTTTGCAGCTTGAGTCTTGTATACCTACAACTGTGAGATGAAAACAAGATTGGTATAGAAAGGCAGGAGGCCACAGACTTACCATACTGTCCTAGAACTGTATAGGTAGATTATTACTTCTAATCACTATGATCATAGGCACAGCTACGCATGTCAGGACTTCTACTTGAGTCCAAACTTCCCAGACAGCACAGCATAACATAGCGGCATTTTATATCACACTCATGCAGTTAGTTAGACGTAACTTTATACAACAGTACTTCTATATAACTATATCATGTTATTTATTACATTTGTACATGAATTATATTAATGTCATTCAAACTTTTTTCTTCTTTCTCCATTCCCTTCCTTTATCACTGTCCTTACTTTAAAAATTATACTACGTTTGTTGTTTTATTTCTCTAAATTTCTTTCCCATAATTGTACAGTTGCTGCCATAGCAGTACCAGTGGCATGGCCAAGGTCTATGATCCTCAACATGCCCAAATTTCCCAACCATTTCCCGTGTCTCCCCAGATCACATCCCAAGTGTTTCCCCTGCTGGCTGCAGCAGGATACATACAGGTGGCCAGCTCACTTGCCCTGGGTGGTACTTCACTAACTGGAAGTGCCATTTTTCCACCTAGTGGTTCTGCCTAGGTAGTGATTTTGTCACATGAAGGTAGATGATAGAGGTGATGGGGGGAGAAGTTAGGCAAGCAACTGAAAGCCCACATTGGCCACATTGAAAGTTTCCTCTTGTAGCTGGTAGAGTTACATCACTGCCTTCCATTAGTACTTCAGGCATATCCCAGTGAGGAGGGTGGTCAGGGTGCTGTCTGAAATTCTACTGGATATTGATATGGAAGACATTACCCATCCTACCCATCATCTTAATGTTCCCCTTCCTTGTGTATCAGCGATGTCCCCTGTTTATTGCCCAGGTTTCACCCATCAACAGTGTTCTCCTTTTGTTTGAATGTCTCTAAATCCACTGTCTTCCCCCACCATTAATGTGTTTGCACCTCCCCGTCAGTCTTTCTACATTCTGCATTTGTGTGCTTGCCTTGATACAGACCTTCAGCCTTTTAACTTATCTTCAACTTCCATTATATCCTGTTCTTCTGAAAAAAAGGAAAAGAAAAGAAAGCATTAACCTATCACACAAAAATAAACCTTCCATCCCCTTCCCCACTCCCCTCCTACTTTCCTTGTTTGCCTTGTGTACTAGCCTCTGATGAC
The DNA here is from genome assembly GCF_019279795.1 of Protopterus annectens. Lineage (NCBI taxonomy): Eukaryota > Metazoa > Chordata > Ceratodontiformes > Protopteridae > Protopterus > Protopterus annectens. The sequence goes on along the minus strand of NC_056733.1, from coordinate 1,498,782,327 downwards.
TGCCACTTTTTCCTACTGTCCTGCACTCCCATTTATACCCCTTTTATGGTTAAAAAACAGATGTGATCATTGTAGTGGCCCCTTTAAAGTGGCATGCAGCTTTTGCCATCTTCTTATATCTTTTCACGTGTGAGCCCTGAGGCATGTGCTTCCTCCATGCTTGGCAATTTTTCTCAGCTGAATCCTAGCTACAATTGTAGTATCTCTTTTCTAAACCACAGTTCTTGTTTCTAGCACATGTGGGTTTATTGACTGGCTGAGACAAAACATGTGAGCTTTCATCTTCTTAACTCATAATGAGCTTTGGGACATATCACTCTACGAGATGTACCTGTGGAGAGGCAATGTGTAGTTGTGCACATCATGTCTCTGAATCCCAGTGTTTATTAGGCAAATTGGTAACTTATCACAACTGTATGTTCACTGCAAAATGTGTTGCTAAAGCACTGGTATTTTCATAGGTTCATAGGTAGGTACTAGGCTATTGGCCCTAGGGCCTATATAAGCCTAGCCAAAAAGGTACCCTGGCTTTTGCCACCCAGGAAAATTATTTTCCTGTGCCCCTGTTGAGCAGAGACACAGAGGTGATCCCTGGTGTGAATTTCCTATTTCCCATCCAATCATCAAGATTTTTCTTGAAGAGTGTTAATGAGGAGCTTTGTTTGATATAGATAGGTAGTTTGTTCTAGAGTATGGGAAGTATCTAGGACAGGAATCTATCCCTCCAGCATGTTATGTTTATTGTGGTAACAAGGTTTAGGTCCCTAGAGCATGTAGCTCAGAGGGATTGGAATTTCTTTAAGTGGAGCATGTCCAAAAGCTCTGGGTTTGACATAGCTTTGCATGTTAGGCAGAGATCGCTACTGAGTAGGTGATATGCGATGGAGTAAAGCTGGATTTTCTTGAGACAGTGTGTGTGTGTGTGTGTGTGTGTGTGTGTGTGTGTGTGTGTGTGTGTGTGTGTGTGTGTGTGTGTGTGTGTGTGTGCGTGTGTGTGTGTGTGTTTCCAGAGGAATGATTTATGGCCCGTTCACACACACACTGCACTTCCTATTGCCCATGTTAGCACTCCTGCTGTCAGTCACCTTGAATTAACCCTTTGAGCAAGTCTCTGCCCTATAAGCTCCGTGGTGCTCTTGATAACTGTGTAATACTATAGTGTAGCAAACTAGTTAGATAAGAGTTCTAATCCCAGACATGGCAACTGCTAAACTGTGTGTATGTTTGGAGATGAATGGTTTTGAGGACATTCACACTCACTAGACCTCCCATTGTCCTACTTTAGCACTCATGCTGTTGTCAATCACCTTGAAATAACCCTTTGACCACGTCTCAGCCTGTAAGCTCTGTGGTGTGTGCAGTAACTGTGTAATACTATAGTGTAGCAAACTAGGTAAGTAGGAGTTCTAATCTTGGTCCTGGCAACTGTGAAAATGTGTGCGTCTGTAAAAGAGAGTGTGGGTGTCTTTGTTGACACCTGATTTTGTGGTCATTCACACTTACTACACTTCCTTTATTCCTTCTTTAGCACTGCTGCTGATGTCACTCACCTTCAAAGATACCTTTGGACAGCTCTCTAACATATAAACTCTGTGGCACTTGCGATATTTGTGTAATACTATAGTGTAGCAAACTAGTTAGGTAGGATATCTGTGTAATACTATAGTGCAGCAAACTAGTTAGGTAGGCTATCTGTGTAATACTATAGTGTAGCAAACTAGTTAAGTAGAAGTTCTAATCATTGTTCTGGCAACTGTGAAAATGTATGTGTTTGTGTGAGAGAGTGTGTGTGTGTGTCTTTGTTGACACCTGATTTTGTGGTCATTCACACTTACTACATTTTCCTTACCCCTCCTTTAACACTGCTGCTGATGTCACTCATCTTCAAAAATCCCTTTGGACAGCTCTCCAACATATAAGCTCCGTGGCGCTTGCTGCTGATGTCACTCACCTTCAAAGACACCTTTGGGCAGCTCTTCAACATGTAAGCTCCATGGCACTTGCGATAATTGTGTAATGCTATAGTGTAGCAAATTAGTTAGGTAGGAGTTTGAATCCTGGTCCTGGCAACTGTGAAAATGTGTGTGTTTGTGTAAGAGAGTGTGTGTGTGTGTGTGTGTGTGTTTGTTGACACCTGATTTTGGTGTCATTCACACTTACTACACTTCCCTTACCCCTCCTTTAGTACTGCTCCTGATGTCACTCATCTTCAAAGATACCTTTGGTGAACTCTCCAACATATAAGCTCTGTGGCAGTTACAATAACTGCATAATAGTATAGTGTAGAAAGCTAGTTAGGTAGGATATCTAATCCTTGTCCTGGCGACTATGAAAATGTGTGTGCTTGTGTGAGAGTTTGTATGTCTTTGCTGACACCTGATTTTAGTATTATTCACACTTAATACACTTCCCTTACCCCTCCTTTAGCACTGCTGCTGATGTCACTCACCTTCAAACATACCTTTGGACAGCTCTCCAACATATAAGCTCTGTGGTGCCTGCGGTAACTGTGTAAAACTATAGTGTAGCAAACTAGTTAGGTAGGAGTTCTAATCCTGGTCCTGGCAAGTGTGAGAGAGAGTGTGTGTGTCTTTGTTAACACCTGATTTTGGTGTCATTCACACTTACTACACTTTTCTTACCCCACCTTTAGCACTCCTGCTAATGTCACTCACCTTCAAAGATACCTTTGGATAGCTGTCCAGCATATAAGCTCTGTGGTGCTTGTGATAATGGTGTAATACTATAATTAAACAAACTAGTTAGGCAGGAGTTCTAATCCTGGTCCTGGCAACTGTGAAAATGTGTGTGTTTTTCTTGGTTGACACCTGATTTTGGTGTCATTCACACTTAATACACTTCCCTAACCCCTCCTTTAGCACACCTGCTGATGTCACTCAACTTCAAAGATACCTTTGGAGAGCTCTCCAACATATAAGCTCTATGGCACGTGTGATAAATGCATAACACTGTAGTAGCAATTCATAGCTTGCTAGGGGTTTGAAACTCAGCACTGTTAAGTGTGTGTGATGTCATCAGTATCCAGTGTGGGTGTTGTTGTGATTGTGTAATAACAGGATCCATTGCAGGGTGGGTTTTGCTACATTATTATATTGAGGACCTATACATCCCAATGTCCACATTACAAGGCCAACACTTGTCAAACACCATAGAGGTTGGTGTAGACAATCCACAGCCATAAATGTCTAGTGCCATGTACAATGACTATGTGGCAGTATGGATTAGTGAACAATATAGGCAGTCCTTATAATACTCAGGGACCACTCTCCACCCATGGATCATACACAAACAAGCTTGGCTATGTAGCAACCACTATATCAGTAGTTCTCCTGCAAATTGCCTCACAGATACTACACATGGCGTGATTGTAGTGGACTACATGCCTATTGACCACAACAGTGCCACTGACATCAGAAAGTACTTTGATGTGTTACATCTCCTGATGGAGTGTGTGTGTTATGCAGTAAGTAGAAGGACATGGAACCCTGTTCCATCCCCTCAGTAGCCCAATCAATGTGTACAGTGGTCCTTTTGCATATTCCCCACTGGACACCTGCAACAACTGTAGAGTCTGCAAATGTACCCCATAAAGGGAATACCATGTGTTACACACATGCCCTGTATGGACAGACACCAATAACTCCAATGAATCCCCATATCATACTATCTATGTAGGTGTAGTCACTACCTCAGTTACATTGCCAGGTCTCTACAAATGAGGTCAGGAATGCTACTTCTGAAGATACCAATCTATCCACACAACATGCCTCAGAGACCTCAAGCACACTTCCACACTTCAAAGAACATGCATGTGGGACATATGCACAACCCAGACACTCTCCATGTTTTGGAATATAAATCACATACATGTGCAGCAGTGCACATCACTGGCCACCCACAATAGAAATCTGGATGAGTGGATGGGGAATGCAATACCCACCCTGGGGAACACGCCAGTGACTATATTGTTGAGCCACACTAGGGACTATTTTCATGTGGCTAATGCCAGGGTATTCCTTGGGCTAACCTTGTACAGCCTTCAGACCCATTCACCTACTACACACCTATGAAGCAATGAACCTATGGATCTCAGTACTGGCAAATGTGTGTGTGTGTGTGTGTGTGTGTGTGTGTGTGTGTGTGTGTGTGTGTGTGTGTGTGTGTGTGTGTGTGTGTGTGTGTGTGTGTGTGTGTGTGTGTGTGTGTGTGTGTGTGTGTGTGTGTGTGTGTGTGTGTGTGTGAGTGTGTGTGTGTGTGTGTGTGTGTGTGTGTGTGTGTGTGTGTGTGTGTGTGTGTGTGTGTGTGTGTGTGAATAGTAATCCCAGTGTGTTTGTGTTATGAATATCCCCTGTGGCTGCAGTTACTAACAATCGGAGGTGTGTCCAACCACAACATGTACCATTCTCCATTCTACAACAGATGTAAATCAACATATATGTATGTACAACCCTCAGCCCTATAATCTGTAAGGCATATGCAATCACTGTGTTACAGACCAGGAATTTCTGTGCACATACTGTACCCTGCCTATGACATGGTGGATGTGTCACCACACTGCCATACCCCATGGTCATGCTGCAGGGCCACATCCTGGTGACACACAGACTCCTAGAATGTAAATGGGATACAGAATGTGAGAACACATTCATTCAGCACTTCACTTGTGGGGGCAGAGGAGGATAAAGCTGGCACTAAATGTGTTGCCAAGACTGTGGCCAATATCTGTTGTCTCAGGATAGGTATTATCATTGTGCAGTAACTCGCAGCACTTGTGTTTAATGTTGTGGAGGTTGTTGATGTAACTATCAAAGGCTGTTGTGACTGTCGTTATTTTCTGCTGGATCTCTGCCATCATAGATGCCCATAAGGGATTCCATGTGGGATCCAAAGTTGTATTTGAGGCTAATAAGGGAGTTCAACAGTCATGGGATACCACCTATCTCTGCAACAGGGTCCTCCTTCTGATGTACACTTTAGTAATGGCAGGGGACCATCACATTGTCTCCCAGTGTTTGTAGAATACTGCCTGGGTTCAGTTGGCTCTGGCTAGTACCATGCATTCATGTATCTGTTTGTACCGTGCATATGTGTATGATTCCACAGTCATGCATCCATTTTCCATTGCCACGGGTGCAGTAAAGACACCCACCCCTGTTTTCATGGCTGCAAAGCCAGCTTTGGAGAGGTTTTGCAAGGTAGCTGCCTTTGTGGGGGGTGTGGCTGACATGTTGAGTTCCATGTTGATTACAGCCTGTGTGAAGCTCACCATGCAGGGACTGACATCTGTGGATGAGCAACAGTCTCATATCTAAGTAGTCAACACAGGTCAAGGTTGCTGCATCCTCTACCAAGGATCAGTATGAGTTAGTCCAGGGCAATGGAAATGATCACTCCCAGAAGTGTTGGGTCACTGTACTGGCGCTTGGCCACTTTCTCCAGGAGATGGAGGGGTAGTTGAAGACTCATACTATGTCACCTAGATAGCAGGGTGTTGAGGAATGTGCATTGACAGTCTAGGGACCTAGATGTGGATCCATAGCAGGCTATGGCCTGGATTGCACTATTACCCCAAGGCAGTTTTACTGGAAGTATCTCCAATGCATTATAATGGGATACTAGTCTGGAGGTGTTCCTATCCATAATGAATATGGAGACAACACCACCTGTGGAGGTGTGGTGTGGTCCATGTTTGGGGCCTGACAGATGTGGAATGCATCATAGATTGATACTGCAAGTCTGCTGTCTGCTGCTGTGAACCACCTCTCCATTATGGCAGACATATGTCCTCCACTCCAATGACTGCTCTGAGTGGCTGCATCCTGACAGTTAGATGTCTACTGTTGAGTAGCATGACCCTCAGACTGCATACATCTGTAACTGTTATGGTGGTAAAATCATTAGGAATACTGCCTAATAAGGCTTCATAGGGGTGGCAAGACACTTAGCCAGTACCTGGAAATCCAGCGGTGATGGATGTAAGACATCTGTGGCAGGTCATTGGGTTTTGTTAATCATATCATCCCAAGCAGAGAGGTACTGGATCCCCTGAGAATGACACATAACGTGTAAGCCAATGTTGCAATCAATCTGTTGATAGTACCACAGCATCATTCTGGGTGACAGTGGCACACTGCCCAGGGCTACTGTTACACCTGCCTGGACCACATAATCAGAGAGGTCAACCATGTTTCTTGTCAAGTCATTCACACCCACATGGATACAGAGTAATACTCGTAGTTGGGGTGGAGTGCCATAACTGGCTGTGTCATGTGTTGGATGCTGGCATGTGATAGATATCTGGCTGCTACCTGCTCCACATTCAACTTAGTGAGTGGGATATGTGCATGCCTCAGTAATGAGTCGACCTGATCACTGTATTGTGCAAGGTGGTTAGCCTTAGGAGCTTAGGTTGAGGAGCACACTGTGTAGGTTAAACATGTGTCATGTCAAGGTGTCTGAGTGGTTGTCTGTCTTGCTGGTCTGTGCTGTTTGGGTAAATGTCCAAGTACCTCTGGAAGGTGGGTGTGTGGCTTTTCACTGTATGTCATGGCTGTCAAAGTGGGTGTCATGGTGAACTATGTGTTCCACATGGTGTGTTGCAGGTGTTGATCACATCCTCATGATCTGCCAGTCCAGTATTTGCTGGAGAGTGCATATGTCCACAATGGGTGATATATGGGTAACCCTCACATGTCTGTATGCTTGAAGTTTAGAGGGGAGGGCAGTCTGTGTACATGAGCCAGTTGCAACAGTGCCTCAGAATGGACAAGTGTTCCAAGTTAATGGGAGAAAGCACAAATGACCTCACTACAAACATGACAGGATGGGTGGACATAACTACCAAGTACTGGGGCTACTTCTGTGATGAACGAGTACTGCTGACAGCTCCCAGGTGTGCTACACTTCTTGATACAATAACCTGCTGAACTGCCAAGCCATAATGCTAGTTGAAGTGCAAGTCAGGAAGAACTAGCATGATGTATGGGTGGAACAGAAGGCAAAATGTCTGCCACCTGTAATAGTTTACCACAGCTGTGCAGTTACCAGCGGCTTTGGCCATGTGAAAATTCCATAAGCTCTGTAGCACATGCGGTAACTGTGTAACACTATAGTAGATATACCTAGATAGGCAGGAGTTCTAATCCTTATGCTGACAACTGTTTGTGTGTGTGAGGATCATATCTTGCATGGCTTATACCATTTTGATGTGTATACCATACATGGCTGGTGACTACCTCCCACTGCCATTACTTTATATAGTGTGGTAACAGCATCTGCCTCACATGCACTAGGTTAAACCATTGTAAAGTCCTCTGTACAGATGTGTCTGGCATATGATTGCAACCTATATGTGGTCAGAAGTGGTCTGTGTGCCTTAACAATGCCCATGGATTTGATATTACAGAAAAAGTGAGTGTACTGACACATATGGCAGCATGAGGTATCATACCTGACTGAAACATCATGCTGATACAATGTCTTCTGCCCTCACAGGTGGCCTGCCTTGTAGGTGCAATACATGAGTCCAGATACAAGTGAACTGTTCCCGTTATGGGTCATTATTTATATATATCTATATCTATATATATATATATATATATATATACACACACATACATATATATATATATATATATATATATATATATATATATATATATTCATATATATATATATATATATATAGATATATAGATATATATATATATATATATATATATATATATATATATACACACACACACACACACACACACACACACACACACACACACACACACACACACACACACACACACACATACATATATATATATATATATATATATATATATATATATGTATATCATACTAGTACTCACAATTGGGTCTATATTAGAACATCGAAGTTTCATAACTTCGAATGTTCTAATATTGAACCCTATTCAGCGAAAGCTGAAAACATCGAACATACAGAACAGCAAATTTTTTCCTAAGGAAAAAAATTGCTGTTCCAAAACACATAAACACAATGCAAGCACACCAAACAAACATCAATCCACACACATACACCTAAAATCTTACACCTAACCCTACACTAAGCTATACACACACCACTAACTGTCCACTTACCTTAACCCATACCCTAACCCTAAGGTCCATCACTATCGCACACTCACCTCATCTGCACCCTAACCCTAACTCACCTACCCCACCCTAACCCTCACGTCCACACAATCGCACACTTACCTAACCTGCGCCCTAACCCAAACTCACCTAACCCGCCCTAACCCTCACATCGACACAATCGCACACATACCTAACCCGCACCCTAACCCTAACTAACCTAACCCGCACTCAATCGCACACTTACCTGAACCTGACCCGTAACTTTCCACCACAGCACTGAAAATACTGAAGCAACAGAAATGGACAACCAAATTCTTTCCCTAGGAAAAAAATTCAGCTTTCTGTTACATCGATATTTTCAGCTTTCACTGAATAGGGTTCGATATTAGAACATTCGAAGTTTTGAAACTTCGGTGTTCTACTATAGACCCCTCACAATTAACATGTGGATATATGTGACATACCATTAGCTGGCCTAGGAGTGTCACAGTCAGTATTGTTCCAACCTCACTCCAGTAGTAGTCATATGTGACTGACTCAGGGGCATGAGCTGTATTCTATGTCACTGCAGACAGACACAGATGCTATGGCCATAGGTTCTGATCAGCAGTATATCAGTACAGCAAGTGTTGTTGGGAAATATTTGTTGAACTTCCTATTTACCTCTTTTACATACACCCTACTACATTCCATTATATGATTACTTGTTTCATATACCTTTTTTTCTTTGCCTGTTTCAGTTGCTGTATTTCACAGGTAGACAGGTGTGTCTCACAGATGTCCTTTTGTAGTCTGGTTGTGATGGTCTTGCTTTTTGTTTGCTTGTTTGTTTTCTTTCTTTCTCTCTTGTCTCTCTCTCTCTCTCTCTCTGGTAGCTGTAGAGAAATACATCTGTTTTGCATAGGCAGCAGCTTGACTTATGTAGGTAATGCTCATGATCATTTGATGGCCTGTGCATAAATTGGAGTCCTCCACTTGCTAATTGCATGTGGAACAGCTGTGGTATCATTCCTATAGCCAATTGCATGGAAACACACTCCCATAACTAAGCACTTCAAGTGGGCGTTGGCCCTTTTCCTTCACTATGAGTAGGACTTCATGTGGTTGTCTGACAAACAGCATCACTGAGGGTAGTTAGAAATACCTCTTACAACAAACACTGTGGAGACAGGCCAACAAACTAGAGGGGGCTGTACCAGACATGGGGACAGAATGTAAGTATTGCTATTCTACATTTGAAGTAATGTTAGTGTAACAGGGTTTGTGTGGATATGGCTGTTCTGCATAATTTAAAGTCTGACATGTCAGTGTTATGTGGTTAAGAAAACTCTCACCTGTAGGGCTATCTGCAGACTGACCAGAGTTTGGAGTATTAGATTTGGTGTGTTACTCATACATTTTTGGTCTGTATAAATGCAGTAGCATACTCTTATGACTTCATATCCCTCAGAAAAGATATGTTACAACAAACCCCATTACACCAGCAATTTTACTCAGTTTATCACAGAAATATGTCAATATTGGCCCTGTGTTTGTGTCTCTGTCCCCCAATCTGTCACCCTTTGTCCATATGTCATGCAGTAAGAGGTGCATATGTACAGTATATCATTATTTACTGACATCATTCTTGATATCAAGCCAGTGATATATCAGACTGCCATACATGTTATGTATAGGAGGCCTTATATTTGAGGACAAAACCTGGGCATTCTGTTGTAGTCTGTACAGTAATAAGGTTTGTGTACCTATGGTGATAGTTGACAGAGTGTCAGTATTGTGTAGCAGTGTACTGTGAATTTGTTATTTGACTTGTGTACAGACTGGGGTAGATGTCAGTGTTCTTAGTCCTGTTCTATCGGACGTTGCATACTGCTTCACTTTCTGGTACCCTATCAGCTTATATGTTTGTAGGGCCAGACTGAGACATGTCCCATACCACAGTCAGGCATCAGATTACACTGTAAATTGGGCCAGTATATGTAGGGTTAGTGTGTGAGTGGCAAACATGATGATGGGTTTTGTTCACACAGTCCATATACTGTACTATTAATTAGGCTTACCATTATGTGACTATGACTGTGCTGAGATTGGTTGTCGGTATGCACGTTCACACTGGTGTCTGTTCCTCCATGCTGTTACATGCCTGTAATGCCTGCTATATTTGCAATTACATATGTATTCCCCCATAGGAAAATTAGGTTAGTGTTGTGACAGTCTGCCTGTAGTGTAGACAGTGCTTGGTGACATGCCTAGTGTATTTACCCTAGTGCAATGTTATGTCCAGATATTTGTCAGATGTACTGTTGCTTGGCCACCTTATGTGTTGTGTATTTCTGACAAAGCAGTGGGATGCTGTGAAGATGTATGTCACTAACTAGTGGGAAGTATGTGGTCTTGGGACCTCTGCTCCTCCAGTTAATATATGTTAGGACAGGCAGGAGGGTGTGAATGTATCAACTGTGTAAGTTTATCTACTCCAGTATTTGTGATATATCCCCATTTTCATGGCTTTAAACATCCCCTTTGTCAGGCTTGGTCCACATTTCTTGCACTAAGGAGTTCTGTTTATACCTCTCGGCTGACCAGACTGTTTCAAACTGTCCACATTTATTGCTCATATTTCTGCTGTATTCCACAGAATCATTACTGTGATATGTGTGGTACTTCACTATGATGATTTTATGATGTCACTAACTGATGGCATACATGTCAGTTTCAGAACAGCCTTCCTTCAGAACATGTATGTTTATCACAAACCCTGTTACTGTAGCAACATTCTACATTTATAACTGCAATACTTATATTGCATTCCCTTGCACTAACAGGTTGAGAGTTATAGTGCTGAGGTATGACTCCACTACATGTTATGGGCATATTTTATATATATTTATATATGTGTGTATGTATATGCATATATATCTACATGTGTATATATACCTATATCCTTTTATGTGTAAACATGAGTGTTGTATATTCCTTCTCAGATGTATCTCACCATATTTATCTATGTGTATATTTAGATATAGAAACATGACTAATTCCACACTCTTTTCACTAACAAGTAGTAAACAATTGTAGTACTCAAAGCAATTGTTTACTGCTATTCAGTACATCTACTGAATGATATATTTGAAGAAGTAATACACATTCTTACAGCTCAGATGGCTTAGTGGTTAAGTGCTGTGACTGTAGTGTACAGGGTCCTGGGTTTAAGACCTGCATGGGCTATTTAGTTTGTTGCTGGGCAGAACAAGGACTGATGGAGATAGGGTGATTAAGGTGCTTTAAAGCACCTTTAAGCAGGTTTGCATGGGTTTGCAAGACGGTAAGCGCTGCTAATGTACGGTTAAACTAATACGCGCTTACTCTGTGTAGGCTTCACTTACCAGTGTGCAAATCTGCTTAGCATTTACATTTAAGCAATGCTTAAACCTGCTAAGCATAGCTCAGCCCTGGTAACCAGTGATCACATTCCAGTCTGATCAAATAGCAGGGTAATGACATTTTTAATATGTGTATTTAATTCCATGTACATAACATGCTTATATGTGCTATCATTACAGTAGCAAGGAGTGTGAGTATATTGTATGGGGACACCTGAGTATACATGGGTAGTACCACAATCTTTTCTCTTTGTATGTGTTTCATACTAGGGTAGTATCCCAGGTCACACTTGCATGTATTGTATCATTATTTTACTACTTTTAACAGTGCTTTTCCAAGTAAGAGTAGATTGCAGATTGTAGTACTTGAACCATACACCCCTGTATGCAAAGCTGGACACTGAGTACTGGCTATCATGTTCCTGGTGTTTGAGCTGTATGTTTTTATGTACCTCCTATTGGATATTGATTTGATATGTTGATATTAACCGTAAACTATTATGTTTCAGGACATGTCATTGAGGACTGCTGTCATGTAGTAATGGCATACCTATCTGTTTCAGATGTCTATCTTTCAAAACAATCATTCTAATGCATGACCTGTTAGCTATCTACTTTCTGCCTGTCCTCTGTATAGATGTGCAGATGTCAGGTATTCATCTTGGCTGCTTATAGGCAATCTCTGATTGACTAACACTGACATGTCTGCCCAGCTGCATTATGAATGCCACAGGAAGGAAACCCCACTCTGTATGCACCACATGCCATGGATACCTCAATCAGACTACCACAGTCAACAGAACGTGTTTGGGTACAGGTCCCTAACAATATATGTTGCATACATGTCAGTTGGAGCACCTCACTGGCCCTCTTCAAAAGAAAATCAGTGAGTGGATGTTGAATTAACTGTCACCCATGGAGATCACTCAAGTGGCAGTAGTTGATAGATGACCTGCTGACAAATGTCAGGTGGCATGATACCATTGTACTCACATGTCCTACTTTCCTCATCTCTCCATGGACATTAGCCTGGTGCACACCTAGGAACACCTGCACCTATGGACCTCAGTACTGAAAAATGTGTCTGCGTGCATTGCTGAGTATAACAGTGTTTGTGTGTTTGTAAACTTGTAGTTGAAAACACTCTGAGGGCCTTCTCACCCACTACACCCCCCATTGCTATACTTAGAAAGGGCTGCTGCTGTAATTCATATTAAATTTACCTTGTGACACTCTTCACCCTATGGGCTACTGGAGCTTGCATTACCAGCATAACACTGTTCTACAAATGGGTAGATAGACATGGGTTCCCTCTGAGTACTGGAAAATGTGAGTATGTTTGTGTGTATGTGTGGGCAAGTGTGTGTGAGTGTGCATATTTGTAGGAGTCAGCATTCTGAGGCCTCATTGTTCAAATACACTAAACCTTGCCATGCATAAGGGATGGTGATGTAGCTGACATTAGGATAGCCATGACAAAACCCTCACCCTACTATCCCTGTGGCATGTGCAATAAATGCATATCCATGTAGTAGCAATAATTAGACAAGGGTTTGTATTGCTGTCCTGGTAAATGTGTGATTGTGGTTATGTCAGAACATTATCATGGGTTTCAGTGAATAGAATATCCAGTGTAGGGTGGGGGTGATGGGTATACTGTCTTTACACCATAGTACCCTCAGTACATGTCTCAAGGTCCACTGTATGAGGGCCGATGTCACCGTCAATCATACAGGTAACTGATGACATTCTTCAGCCCAATAATGCATGTGCTGTGTGCAAACAATCTGGTATAGTATGGACTCACTAACAAGGTAGTCAGCACTGCTAAACCCAGGTCTGTAAAATGTGTCTATGACTGTATGTGTTTGTCAATGTGTATATGTCAGTATGTTATACTATGTATTGTCCATTAACACTCAGTACATCCCCATTACCATACTGTACAAGGCCTGGTGATGTTGTTCACTTTACAGGAAGCTCGGGACACACCTCATTCTACAAGCTCTGTGGTGTGTGCAATTAAGGCCAAACACATTAGTAGCAATAAGTACCCAGGTAGGGGTTCTAATATCAGTGTTGCCAAGTAAGTGTGTGTGTGTAACTGAAATAATCTACTTCAGTTTGCAGAAAATATATTTCTCAGGAGATCATTTGTCTGAGAACTAACTGGCAAAAGGTAACATTGCAAAGCAATCTTGTGGAAATTCATTCCATCAAAACTAGTAGTGGATGTGTAAATGCCCTTTTCCCCACTGTACAGCTGTACAGCGATACTGGTATATATAGTTGGGTGTGGTTGTGGGCACAGCCACCCACATTGGGGGCATTGCCGTGCATATCACCCACTTAGTGTGCTGTTATACTGTCCAGTTTATGTTAAGAGGTTAAGTAGTTGCTAATCACACTATGTGTGGTTCTACGCTACCCCACACCCTCAAAAGTGGGGGCTGTGCCCCCCACATCAGCACACCTATGTATACCAACTCCAGGATTGCACTACATTAGGGGATAGGACATATACCCTGACAGTACCATTTTCAATTAAATTAAATTTGGTGGACTGATTATTTACTGATGTGATGTTTTGGCAATTTGGTCTTGGTGGAATTACATAGGTCAAAATGAGTTCTCTGCAAAATGAAGTGCATCCATGTGAACAGTATTCTCTGTGTATTGCATCAACACAAAAGCCTCTGTGTGTGTGTTATTCACTAACATTTGGTGTGTGCCACCCAGTACACTTACCATTGTCTACTGTACAAGAGCTGCTTACATCAGCCACCATGCACTCACACGTATACACCCCTCAGACCTATCAGCCATGTGGCACATGCAGTAACTGTTATACAAACCTGTTACTTGTGTTCAGCTGTACCCGGGATATGACACAGTCAATGTGTTACCACAGTGCTACACCCCTTGTAGAAAAGGACAGCAGACCAACATCCTCCTAATACACAGACACCTAGAACACAAACAGAATACATTGTGGAGACCACATTCAGTCAGTGTTAATAACAGCAATAATGCATCATGGCTGGACAGCTACACACTCTGACATGTAAGTATTTAACATTCCAGCTGACAACACTTTAAACAGCATTACACTGCTAAACTTTAGTGCATTCACCCTGTGCATCAAAACCATATTAGCATGTCCCTGCAGCGATGGTATGGATGACAGGAATGTGGCACAGGTATCATCATATGCATAGGGTATGGTGTGGGTTTGTCAGAGGCCTAGCCTGAGCCATTTGGTTGATATCATGTGTGTGGGTTAGGGAGTTGTTTATTAAATGGCCTGTGCAGACATGATGTGTGTAGGTATGGAGGTGCCCTAGATGTGTTGGTGATGTGTGTGTTTATGCATGCACACAGTTCTGCCATGTGGCTGCCCTGTACAGGGGTATGTTGGACAGCTGCAGACCATACATGGCAGGGTGTACAGTTCACTGTGTCTGGCCACGGACACAGGAACTGTGCCTTCCAGGGGTTGCATGGGCATCACCAGGCAGAAGCCAAGATATGGTACTCTCCCCTGATGATGACAATTGTCCACTGGATCTGCATCCCTGTTGGGACCAACCAAGACCACGTACACATGGCCTGCTGCATTGTGGTGTGGACAGCACCCCCTCTGCAGTACTGGTGCTGATATTGCCACTATGGGAGTGGGAGTGAGATGTTGCACATCCACATAGACCTTCACCTGTTGGAGTTGCTGACCTACGTCCATGTGGCCGATGCCCTACTCCCACCACATGCTCTACCACAGACACCACATGGTCGAGGCTTCCCACCATCTCACCCAACTGTCTATCCATGACCTCTGCAAAATAGCAGTGGGCATCTACATAATCATGGATGTAGTCACATACAGCAAGAAAAGTAGCTCTCTGGAGCCTCAGACTATCTCTGGTGAATGTTCCATACATGCCTGTGCCTCCATGACAGCCCAAAACATGTGTCTGGTGACACCTGCTGTGGCACTTCTGCCAGGGGCATGATGGCCAGCAGCCCTCCTTTGATCACTCCTGTCCATCTGCCTGTGTAGGACCTTGCCGGTCATCCAGCTATGGCTGCTGTGTACAGACACACTAGCCATAGTCACCACACTTTCATGTCCCATGCCACCACCTGCCAACTGTCCCTCATCCATGGCCACTGGTGATGGGGTATGTGTGGGCATTGTGACTGTGTGCAGGGATGGGGTGGATAAAAGTGAGATGCCAACCAATGACACATATTCAGCCCCTAACAACTCTGCCTGTGCCTCACTATGCCTATTATCATTGTCAGAGTCTGTATGGACACTAACATCAGTTTGCCTGCAGGAGGGACCCTGACCCACCTCTCCACCTGTGAGGGGCAGACAAGAAATTTAAATTAAGACCTGTAAATTATGGTTTACTTCTACACACACACACACACACACACACACACACACACACACACACACACACACACACACACACACACACACACACACACACACTTACAGGTAAGGGGACACAAAGATATTACACAGACCTCTCATTACCCAACAGTTGACATGCATGACATATGGCACTCAACAGCATGCACTGCAGCCATTCATAATCCTTGTTACCAACATTATACATCTCAGTGATGCATGAGGTGTGTTAGTAGGTGATGCCCCTTCCCCTGGAACACACTGCACCCATGTACACATTATTCCTGTGCACCTATACAGCACACTGGCATGTACTGTGCAGCATTCCTCACAAGTGTACAGACCATTGCTGAATGTGTAGATGTCTGGCAGTTATATTTGCTCTGTTGCTCACAGCCCCTATGTGTTTGACACATAACTGGGATGACATGAGGACTGATGTCAATAATTAATGCCTGACCTTTGATTTGCAGATCTCATCATCAGCAGTGCATGTATGTGCAATAAGATCCACTTACACCAACAACATTCAAAGCTTAATGTGGATATGAGGAGTGTACACACCCCTGTTGACATGCCAGCCTCTTCTCTGATATGCAACGGGGCCACAATACTGCATTTGATAACATTACACACACCTGATATGTGACATATGACTTGTGCAATACAATGCAGTATCAAAGACATTTGTTAGTCGTGGAGATGCTGAATGAGATGCATACAATATGTGGGTTGCATAAGTGTGTACACCCTTAACACAATGGTTTGTTGAAGCACCTGTTAAGTGAACTACAGCAGTCACTATTCCTGGAAGAGGTATACTTGCATGGTCCATCTTTACTTGGGATAATTTGGTCTGTCTGCCCTACAAAGGTCTCCCAACTCTGCCAGATTGCAAGGTCAGCTCATGTGCACAGCTCTTGGAGGTCACAGAGAGGCTTCACAATTGCTGTAGAGTCTGGGTTATGTCTGGCACAATTCATAACCTTGACTGTGTTCAGATACAGCCATTCTTAGGTAGCTTTGGATGTATGCTTCAATTCACTGTTGTGTTTCAATCTGACACCCCTCCCTGATCCTCAGCCCTATAGGCAGTTGCCTGACAACTATGGGCCACCCATGAGTGTTATTTTGCAGTGTTCCAAATTCCTCCCACCATGTCTACCGGCCTAGTGCCAGCTAATGAACAGCAACCCTAAAGGTGTACACTAGCATCTTCAAGCTAAAAGTTGGGGATGGTGGCCTTGAAGTGGAGTGAGGTATTGCTTGTTCACCACATGTATCTTTATGAATACTGTCTGTAGGTTTGAGCCTTGGTCTCATGATACCATAACACATTGCAACACATGCCTTTGGGAGACTTGATGTTATGTTTATGCTACGTGTCCAGAGCCCTGGATGATCTTTTATGTGGGACAAATCTTCCGTCTGATTACCTTAACCCATAAACCACACTTATGCCAAATCCAGGTGATTGTTGACACAGCTACTGCACAGGCAGCACTTGTTAGCACCTTCCTGCTACTCCCTCAGTGTTGCTGCACGTATATGGTCAGCCTCCATGACCAGTTTGCAACATGTTTTGTCATCTGTTTTGGATGGGCATCTGTTTATTTTCTACATCACTGTTGTCACATATTTAATACACCCCTAGATGACTGTTTGCACTGTTTGCCATGGTATATGCAATGGTGAGGTAAGGTTACTTTTCCCAGTCCTGGCAGTGACTTTTCATATATGGGATCCATTTCATGCTTTGTAAAATGTGTGCAAGCCATGGCTGCCTCTGTTGCAGGTGACTGGGAAAATGTCATGGGCATACTTCTTGGACAGCAGACCATTACTTTGTGTGACACTGAGGCCCTGCACTTGATGGCAGGTGTGTACTCAAGAAAAGTGAATGCTGTCAGTACATCATAAGCTGCCTCCACAATATGTTATTTGGAGTGTGTGCACACATATGCTTCCAGTATTTTGTAAGGTATGTATACCCCATATTTGTTGTCCTAACATAGGATTCCATATTACACATTAATTGCTCATGTTAGGATCACATTACAGGTTGTAAAAGGTGTGGAATGTTTTATTGTGGTCTGCTGTTGTATATATCAGGAACATTTGCAATTGTAATAGTGGTGTATACACTGTTGTATCCACTGTATAAGGGTAATGTTTCATACATGTCCCTACTGTAGGCCATTTGTCCCACCATTTTATCTCTGTCCACACATCTTGCACTGACAGGTTGTGTAGTATACTGCAGGAATCTTACATGCCCTTCAGATATGCCACCATGGTGACTACTGTGATGCAGTGCAGTTAACACCAACAAAAATGAACATGTACAACATGTATTATGGGTAGGTGTGTTAAATGTGTGCATGGCAAATAGCATGGCCTTAACATGGCCGGTGTACTTTCAAACCTGAACAAAACAACTTCATACTCAACTGCTACAGGCTGCTGTCCCAGTTGTATACCAGAGGGACCTAAACAGTTGTGTAAGAGAAGCAATGTCAATAGCCACACCTGTGGCATTGGTACAGGGTGGAAGCAGCATTTCAGTACATCAACAGTACAAACCCCAATACTAAGGATTATACACATCTGTGCATTACTACACTTCAGCAACAGACTATCTTATCTGACATATGCATGTAGATACTTTACAGATAAAAATAGATAAGCAACAGTGTTCTAGTAATGTGCACTGGGGCCTTACCTGCATGCTCCTCATCCACTGTATGGGTGGCACCCACCTCCACAATGCTGTCTTCAGCTTGATGGCTTGTCCAGTGAGCAGGTGCCCCAAGGCTGGCAAGGAGCTCATCAGCATGTGTCAGTGGGGGCTGGATGGCTTGACCCCCACTTGTGGCTAGCCAGTCCCATGTAACAGCAGCAGCAGATGAGGTCAGTGCAACAATGCCACACCTGCTCATAATTTTGGCTGTGCAGGCCAACACTGTTTATCCTGTGGATGAGCTCATTCCACAGGGCAGTCCTCTCCTGCAGATCCTGGGCTCTGCAGCTGAATAATATGTTGTAATGCTGTATGACATATTGTATGATGGTGTCATTCTCTATGTTGGTGAATGCTGGCAGGCATGGACGTTGCATATTACCTGGAAGACATATACAGGAAAACAGGTCACAGGACCTCATATGGTTGTCCACTTGCACGTCAACAGTGGATATTACTTGCAAATAATCCAGACTATACCATAACACTGTAAGCTATCATGGCTTTGGCATCCTGCATTACACTCCTGGCCCTGACCTGTCTAGTTCCACAAATGTTGGACACTTAATTGCATAATCCTCTATTCCCCATTCATTTCTGTGTAAAGGGATGACAGTGGCCATCTTCCATGTGGATGGTGTGTGGATGGTGGCAAGTATGTGTTTGTAGTGTGTGATGGAGTTGTGAGCACATGCCTGAGTTCATGAAGGAGGCAGACTGTGATGTTCTCATTCCCCATGGAGACTTGCTGTTGTTACCATCAGTGGGCATTATGTACATGCTCACCATTGATGAGGACAGGGGTGTGGTTGATGTGCATATCCCCCTGTACAAATGTTGTGGACAGGGTGGCACTGTTCCCACCTAACCTGTCTGATGCAGGTTGCCTGCATCCATGGCATGTGTGCATGAGGTGTGCTTTACCCCCAGTACAGGTTGAATTGTGTTACTGCCTCTGAGACTGACTACATATGTGGAGACATTGTTGAAATTGGCCTTGGTGGTGTGGATATGTCTGATTTATAGTCATAGTCAGCCTTACAGGAAGTCACCTGTGAAACTACATACTTGCTCAGATAGAGGTGGACTTGCTTCCAAGTTGTGGTCTGCACCTATGTGTCCCTGTACAGCCACTATAGCAACCTATTATGTGCTTTGTGTATTGCTGCTGTCCACCAAGGTGGATTACTCTATCACTGGTGGAGGCTGGTTTTACAGGTCAGGTACTGCTGATTCCATATAGTTACAGTGGATATAAAGTGTACACACCCTTGTTACAATGTCTGGTAGTTGTGCAATTGAAACATGACCCCACAAAAGCTCATTTCAACACAATCCCCACCTGTAATGTGACCTATAGCCTGCTCAATTCAATTGAAAACATAATCTGTTCTGTGAAAACATATGGGAAATAATACTCAGTACAGTAAGCCAGTTGAATGTGTGTGCACACCCTTAAACTGATATGTTGTGTAAACACCTGCTGACATGATTACAGCATCCATTTGTCTTGGTTTGTACTCTAACATCATAAGACATCTTCACTTGGCAATGGTTGTTCACCTTCCTTGAAACAGCTTTGTTTCTTTTTCAATAGAATTGTACAGGTTATGGGTCACATTTGAGGTGAGAAACATTTTAAAATGATTTTCTGTGGTCTCATTGGTATACAGCACACAAACCTGGCATTCCAACAGAGGTGTGTACGCTTTGGATATCCAGTGTATATGGGTGTTGATATAGCTGCTAGTGGTAGGCATGGACAGTGGGTCATAACACAGTTGTACACTTCTTTGATTACTACCTGATAATCATGCCTGCTGTAGTATCCATATCAGTGTCATGTCAATGCAACAATCAGTAGCTGTACACATTTTATTTTGTTGTATGAAGTGACACTGATATTATTGTGCCTTTCAGCTGAACATACATATTCATACACGTGCTCAGGGGATACCTGGTATACATTTGTGTTCTATGTCAGTATGGCATACCGCATTTACAGTCTTGCAGCTCAATCATACTTCTCAACCTGTTATACCAGGATTTCTGGACAATGGTCCATATCAATGGGTGACAACAGAGAACTCAATATTGATAATGTATTAATATAGCTGACATAACAAAAGTATATGTGTATGTGACTACAGATATTAGTCACAACTGTGACTATTGTTCCGCAGAACACTATACAGTTGAATGTTATTGATTCAATATATCACATGCAGTTTAACACACACATCTGCAACAGTACTTTACTATGAATATGCCATATATAGGAATCTTAGATTTACAATACAAACGTATATAATACTCATA
Source organism: Protopterus annectens (assembly GCF_019279795.1). Lineage (NCBI taxonomy): Eukaryota > Metazoa > Chordata > Ceratodontiformes > Protopteridae > Protopterus > Protopterus annectens. Next base: position 1,498,761,338 of record NC_056733.1, on the reverse strand, counting down.
TTCACAGGTAACATATGGATATGGACAACATCCCATTAACTGGCCTAACAGTGGCACAGTCATGACTGTTTGACAGACACTCTATTGGTTGCCGTATGTGAGCTGTCCTTTCCTAGGGTGAGTCAGGCTCCTCAGCTGTGACCCTACCTCTCCACCTCTTAGACCATCACATCTGGACAAAGCCTAAAATTGGGGGGGGGGATAAATAGGGACAGATCTTAAATATGCCTGTTACAAACCTATGAAGTTTGTAGCGTAATACATTTTGAATTACCATGACTGTTCTGAAGGTGGTGGGGTATGAAATTCAAGTGTTTGTCATTACTTCATGACTTCCATCCCCAGCTATTTCCCAGAATAATATAGATGTTAGGAGGAACAGACCAAACACTGTGATGGGTAAATCTTCACATTCTGTGAAGATCTGTACAGCTGACAGGTATGGCCCACTGCAGGCAGGGCCAGATGCTATGTCCATAGCAATTGTTCAGCAGGACATCATTACAGCAAGTCTTGTTGGCACATATAATTCTTTCAAAATCATCTATTCCATTATTACAGACCGGGTACTACATTCAATTACATGCTTACATGTTTCACATACCTGTTTTTTTATTATGCTCTCTTCTGTGTTTCAGTTCATGTCTTCCTTTTTTTGTTTGGTTTGTTTTTTCTTTTTTTTTTGTTTTGTTTTGTTTTTTTTGTTTTTTTTTCTCACTCTCTATCTCTATATCTCTCTCCACTACAGAGATCGAGCTGGTTTGGATAGGCTGCAGCATGGCTTTTATAGGTAATGCTCATGGTCAGGTGATGGCCTCTGCACCAATTGGTGTTCCCCACTTCCTAACTGCATGCAGGCAGCTGTGTAGTTCTTCCAGTAACCAATATCATAGCAATCCATTACTATAAATGACTACTTCATGTGGGCGTTGTCCCTTTACCTTGCCTGTATGGAAGACATCCTTCATGTGTTGGGGCAGCAGTGTTACAGACAGCAGGTAGGAATACCTCTTACAACAAGACTTGTGGGCACAGGCCAACTACATGTTTGTATAAGGTTCCAGACCTAGGGACAGAGTGTGAGTATTGCTGTTATATGCTTTGAATACTGTTAGTTTTGAAGGGTTTGTATGTACATGCTAGTTTTGCATGGAATGCAGTATATCTGAACAGCTCTCAACTGTGGGGCTATCCACATAATGGCCAGAGGTTTGGCTGCTATGTTTTGTCTGTTCCCCAGACAGGTGTATCTTTGACAAATCAGTGGCATTCTCTCTGCTGATTGCTATCAGTACATGGCAAAATCCATTTGTGTTTCTGATGTCATATTCCTCAGAAAGAGTAGGCTGCAACCAATCCTGTAACACCAACAACTTGCACAGTGTATAACAGCAATATTTCAAATAGGGCCCTGTATTTTGGCCTCTGTCCTCCACTTATATACCAGGCTTTGTCCAGATGTCATGCAGTAAGAAGTTGATAGGTATGGTCTATCATTATTTAGTGCTGACATGCCTGCTATCATTCCAGTGATGTTGTGGACTCCCACACATGTTGGGGGGTAGGGGCCATAAATATAAGGGCTACAGCTGGATATGTGTGACCCTGTACAGTCAAGAGGTCAGTGTATAGAGAAAACTGTTATATGCCCTTGTAAGACATTTTATGTGGAGGGGTATTAAATGTTTTTAACCTAGGCTGTTAGAACATGTAAGGGATATTACTAATAAGAAACATAAAGGTATATGGCTGTACATGATTATACATTTCACCATGGGAACAGAGGTGGGTTAGAGCTTACTGTTTTGCACACAGTTCTGTTTGTCAGTGTGATAGTACAGTTTGAAGTGAATCATTGTTATGTAAAGGATCCATTTACATTGTAACAACTGATACTTACCCCCTAGGGGGTTAACTACAGAGTGTAACTGGAGGCTGTTGAACTAAATCTGTAATTAAGTCTTGAATGATTCTTGTCTTCAAGGCAAGTATGTTTTTTACTGTTGTACTACTTGAAGGCTTTGGCCAAGACAGCAGAGTATCTTATTTTTTGCAGATTACTTTGGGTTACTACCTGTCCCTCTTTGTAAGGGACAACCCCTCTTTGTGCATTTGTGTCCTGCTGATAAAAACTGACAAATGGCAAATGTCCTGCGATGGTAGGACCAATAATCCATCATATGTTTACTTTGATAGTTGCATAAATCAGTTATTTTGTATTTCAAACATGTAATTGCTATAAAAAATGGCATAAACAACTTAAATAGTACACAAATAAACATTTATATTTATGCAAAAAGTGTGGTGTTATGTCCTTTGCATTGAGTGTGGGTATATGTTTTAATGCAATAATTCTCATTTCTAGGAAATAATCAGTCTCTGGCCATTTGAAAAATTTGCAGTTGTAGGATTACTGGCTGTTTGATTTTTCTGTGCACTCTCTCTATATATAGTCTCTTTATTTATATATCTATATATGTGTTGTGTATGTGTGTGTGTGTGTGTATATATATATATATATATATATATATATATATATATATATTTATATATATATATCCTGAGAAATGTATATATACATATATATATATATATATATATATATATATATATATATATATGGGTCTACAGCTTTTCATCGAATACCACGTATTCGAAAAAGATCAGTAGACCGCTCAATTACGTGAAAGTGCACTTATTCGAAAGTGCACTTTTGCGAACTTAGCTTCTATGAATGGATCGCACCACAGTGAGGACAGCAGGAAAATGTGCTATGTCCTTCACTGTGGTGTGGTAGGTACGGACCTTAGGGTTAGGGCGCGGGTCATGGTAAAGGGATAGCCCTACTAGATATCCTCTTACCATGACAGCTAACCCTAAGGTCTGATTCCGCACCACAGTGGAGGACAGGCTTTCCTCCACTGTGGTGCGGTAGTCACGGACCTTAGGGTTAGGACGCAGGCCATGGTAAGGGGATAGCTGGTAGGGCTATCCGCTTACCATAACCCATGCCCTAACGCAAAGGTCCGTAACTACTGTACTAAACATCAGTACGTAGCCCATTCGCTGAAGTGGGTTTCGTGAACATGCACTTTCGATTAAGTGCACTTTTGCGCAACCCAAGGTTTACTGTGTGAGTTCGAAGAAGTGTATTTTCAAACTTATACAGTAGACCCATATATATATATATATATATATATATATATATATATATATATATTTATAAAATATAACATATATATATGTGTGTGTGTGTGTGTGTATATATATATATATATATATATATATATATATATATATATATATATACGGTTGGGAGGGTGGCTTAATGGCTAAAGTGTTTGCCTTAAAAACACAAGGTGCAGGGTTTGAGTCTCACAAGGGGTAATTGGCTAGGCTTAAAATTGCTCGCAAGGGCAGTTAGCTTAGTACTAAACTATGAACCTATGAACTATATATATATATATATATATATATATATATATATATATATCCAAGAAACTCAAACTGGCACCCAGCAAGTAAACTTTAAACTAAAACAAAGTCAAGTACCACAGAAAAGCAACTCAGTACAGCCTTGCAGTTCAAAAGTTCATCTGGTTTAATAGTAGTTTGAAAAGCATAAATGCATTTAAAATCACAGCATTTTCATCTTGTTCAGTCAGACTTCATCAGATACATAAAGCTTCAGTTGAAACCACACATATATATACTTCAAAATAGCCCACCAATTAAAACCACAACCAATAAAGTTATACCTTAGATATATTCAATTAGGAAAATTGAGAATTTTTATTGGTTGTGGTTTTAATTGGCAGAATATTTTGAAGTGTATATGTGTGTGGTTTCAACTGAAGCTTTAAGTATCTGATGAAGTCTGACTGAACAAGACGGAAACGCTGTGATTTTAAATGCATTTATGCTTTCCAAGCTACTATTAAACCAGCTGAACTTTGGAACTGCAAGGCTGTACTGAGTTCCTTTTCTGTGGTATCTGACTTTGTTTTAATATATATATATATATATATATATATATATATATATATATATATATATATATATATATATATATATATATATATATATATATATATATATATATATATATATATATATATATATACACACACACACACACACACACACACACACACACACACACATATATATATATATATATATATATATATATATATATACATATTTATATGTGTGTGTGTGTGTATATGTATATATATATATATATATATATATATATATATATATATATACATATACATATATTTATATAGGTTCATAGGTGTGTATTAGGCTAATGGCCCTGGAGCCTTTCCAAGGCTAGCTCATAGGATTACCCTGGCATCGTGCCACCTGACTTTAGTTCCTAGTGCTTCGGTTAAGTAGAGCCACTGCAGTGATCCCCGGGGTCAATTATCTATTTTTCATCTACTCATCAAGAGTTCTCTTGTAGAGGGCCAGTGAGGTGGTCTGCTTGACATGTATGGGAAGTCTATTCCATAGCATGGGCAGTCTCTGGGTTATGAACCTGTCCCTCCAGCATGTTCTGTTGCTTGTGGTTATGAAGTTGCAGTCTCTGGAGCATGTGGTCCAGAGGGATTGGGAATTCCTTAGATGCAGCATTTCTGAAACAGCTGGGTCAGACATGACTTTGTAAGTCAAGCAGAGATCACCTCTAAGTAGGCAATATGACACAGAGAATATTTGGATTTTTTGAGTCTGTCCATATAGGACAAGTGTTTAAGACCTAGGATCCTCTTTGTGAGGTACTTTTGTGGCCTCTCCAATTGTTGCAGGTGTCTAGTGAAGTACATGCCACATGGGGCATTGTACTCGATGATTGGCTTAATGAGGTAAGAGTAGAAAGAGAGAATGACCTCTTACTTCCTGGATGCAAAACCCATAGTAATAACATGTGCCACATAGAAGGACTTTCTGACGACAACGTAGAGAGGTTGCTGTCAACCTATGTTCCCAGATCTCTTATAATGGCTTCTGCGTTCAGTGCACTACCATCAATGTGGTAATTCAAGGAAACCATTTTTTTTCCAAGGGGAATGACAACACCTTTTCTGGCATTGAGCTTAAGGCCATGGTTCTGACACCAGTCGTTGGTCTCATTGACGCCTTTCTGTAGGATGTCAACATCACTTCAGGACTTAATAATAGCTCCATACTTCCAATCGTCTGCAAACTTTGTCATCCAGAGTCCCTTCATGTTGGCCTGGACTTCAGAAAAGTAGATACCAAACAGGAGAGGACCCAGGACCGAACCCTGTGGGACTCCACTCATGACTGGTCAGCAGTCTGACTTGGAGTCAGCTACTTTCACACTGTGGGTTCTATCTGTGCACCAGTTTGCAACTCACCTAGTGATATTGGGGTTGATGCCTAGCTAAGTGTGTTTTTCTATGATTCCTGAGTGGAGAATGGCATCAAAGGCCTTGGCCAGATCAAGGCAGACTGTATGAAACACCTTGCCTTCATGCACAGCTCTGTTGACTGACTCAAAGAAGTCGACCAAGTTGAGCAGGCATGATCTACCCTTCACAAAACCAAGTTGTGTAGGATCCAGAGTTTGAAGATTGCCTATATCCTTGTTTATTAGGTCCATGATGATGCGTTCCATAGCTTTGCATATCAGACTCATCAGGCTAATGGGGCTATAATTCCCAGAGTCTGTAGTCACTCCTACTTTGTGGAGAGGGATGATTGTAGCAGTGGGCCATTTGGTAGGGACAAAGCCTGAGGTGAGGCTGTGACTGAACAGGGCACACAGGTGAGGTGCCAGTTCACTCTGTAGTTCATGTAGAACACACCCAGGGATAATGTCAGGTCCCATAGAAGCTGCATTCTTGACTTTGGACAGTGCTGTTATAACCTGTGCAACAGTAATACTGGGTGCCTGGCAATCTACTGGAATTGTCATTGGTCCTTTGGGTTTAAGAGCAGTAAATTTAGCACTGACTCTGTTGGCCAGTTTATTGGCAATATCTGTTGGCTTGGTATGGGAGGTACCATTGTGCAGTGGCTCAGAGCAAATCTGGGTATTGCCGTGGAGATTCTTTACATAACTGTAGAAGGTCTTGTGGTTGTCTTTACTATCTGCTGCAATTCTGTTTTCATAGCTATCATTAGAGGATTTGATGGGGGATCTCAACCTTTTATTGAGGCTGACAAGGGAGTTTTTCCAGTCTTTGGATGTCACCTTATTCCGCATCAGTTTCATATATATATATATATATATATATATATATATATATATAGATAGATATATATATGGGTCTACTTCTATTCGCTGACAGCCCATTTCACTGAAACCCATTTCGTTGACAGCTCATTTCATTGACAAACATTCTAGGTGGGGGGCTGTGCCCCCCCACCCCCCCCAATGTGGGGGGCTGTGCCCCCCACCCCCCCAACTATATATAACAACTCCACAGTCGCACAACAGTGGGAGGGGCAAAACCCAGGTTTTTGCCTTGAATACTTTTGTCAATGAAATGAGCTGTCAACGAAATGGGTTTCAGTGAAATGGGCTGTCAGCGAATAGAAGTAGACCCATATATATATATATATATATATATATATATATATATATATATATATATATATGTATATACGCACACACACACACACACACACACACACACACACACATATATATATGTATATATACACATTTCCCTACTGTTGAGTGACTGTGCTACATGAGATGTTTGAATAAACATCAGACATATTTACAGGTTGGATGGCTTAGTGGTAACTTACTATGGCTATGGTGTGCAGGGTCCTGGGTTCAATATTTGCAAGGGCTGATTATTTTGTTGCTGGCCAGAACAAGGGCTGTTGGATACAGAGTGATTAAGGCACTTTTAAGCAGTTGTAATCAGGTTTGCATGGGTTTGTGCAGCGGTAAGCAGTGCTAACTTCCAGTTAAATATGCTTACAGACAGTTAGCCTTAAAAGTGCTTAATCTGTGTAGGCATTGTTTAGCATTGTGCAAACTGGCTTACTCCCACTTACTACTGCTTACTCCAACTTACCCCGCACTAATTTCTTTAAAAGAAAAGAAAAAAGGGGTGATAGGAAAGTGGTGAAAAAGGGGGCACAAAAAGGGTAAAATAATATGAAAGATAGCTAGGGATGTGCAGGATGGCTGTAGAGAAGGTCCATGGCTGTCCATTTCTTCTACAGCAACAGCTGTGCATATATACTGAATTTGGAGGTAAATTTGGACATTCATAACCCTGAGAGAGAGGGGTGAGAACAATAATAATTTGTTGTGAAGCCAATTAGACAAGATTACATGTGTCCAGTGGACATGTGTGTGAAATGGAAGGATAGTAGGTATATTTGGGGAGGTAAGTTGGGTAGGAAGACAGACAAGACAGCATATAGGGGTGGTATATGACACATATGGGGGTAAACACCTTGGACAGGGAGTGGTGTTTGGTAATCAGAAGCCCACAAGCCCCCAAATGGATACAGTGGGACTGAGGTCTCCACCCATGGGCAGTCACCACTGTACCTTCACTGCCTTGAAGGTGGCTGTGCTGGGCACTGAGCAGGAGGGGCAGGCTGACCCTCTAATTGTGTCATGTGGCCCTCAGGCTGGCTAGCAGATCTCTAAATTCATTGTGGAGCTCACTACACACCACACCCCGGACCTGGTTTTGGGTGACAGAATCCTGTCCGTGCTCAGGGGGGGGGTCGAGCTCCATCCCCTGAGGTGGTTCCACTGGAAGGTGGTGCTGAACCAGCAGACGAGGAGGTCTCGGGGTGGATCCCAGATGTGCTGGGGCCCAGTGCCATGGCCAGATGAGGCAGGAGAGGCAGATCCGCTGGGATCGGCCTTCCCTGACATGCTATGGTGTTACAGTTTTAGAACATATGTTGGTTAGTAATGGTAAACACATTCCAAGATTAGTTATAACAGCATGCATGAGTATTCCCATTAACCCAAAATAACAGATTTGGAACATTTGCATAGCAAACAGAACACATGCATATATGGAACTGCAGTGGGCATTACACCAGCATGCAGTTTACATTAATAACAACAGGCCATCAATGATAGTATTTGAACAGGGAACATTAATTGGAATACATTTCAACATTTGTAGAACAACAAGACACATGTCCCAACAGTAGGTTTGGTGGAAAACATACCCATTCATTTATGTATTTAGATTATTGGTGAAGATAAAGTGGGGGAGAGAGAGAGATGTGAGTTAACAAATGTAGATTCTTGCAGTGGTCATAGCTTTAATGATCATTGCTCTACTCATTACTCTACAGGTATTATTATAACAAATATGGCCTTGGTTGGGCAGTGGTATGTTTGTACACAGTATAATTACTGCCTTCTTATAGCTACTTTATACTTTCTCTTACCTGGAAGATGTTAAAACTACATGACTGTTTCTACCCATATTCTGATAGTCAGAGATACATATGTGCACACATACTGTGTGTGTGTGTGTGTGTGTGTGTGTGTGTGTGTGTGTGTGTGTGTGTGTGTGTGTGTGCGCGCGCTACTCTGCCTTGATTTCTATCAGTCACCCTGGTTGTTGTTAGCAGGGACCAGTAGCTGTGACAGCATGACACTTCTGAATATTTCTTGGGGGAGACCACTTGGTGTACGTACTTATCTTGCTGTCATTTGCAGCCTTAGGGTTGGACCATGGGTGTTGGACACAGTATAACTACAGCCTTCTTATAGCTACTTTATACATCCTCTTACCTGGAAGACCTGTGGAGGGAATGTTTGTTAATACTACCTGACTGTTTCTATACATCTTTACAAAATCCTAGTTGAAATTATGCATACAGCTTACTACCACTCCTGGGATTCGAACCATGACTGTTTCTGCTAAAAATATAACAATTGTGTGTTTTATCAGAGGGAGATATTGAGAAACTGCTGTTGCTTTCTTGAATGATTCCTTTCTCAATATCTCTTTGTTGTAAGATCTGACCTTGTAATTACAATATTCTTATACATACATTCCTATACATACCTTTTCACATAGCACAGTGTGGAAAACAGTGGTTAACACAACATTACTTTTCAGATATCAGATCTTGGTGCGTGACATTTGTAATATCAGTTAATCTTGTGTGTTATAGAGGCACTAACTTTGTCAGATGAGACTTGATTGTTTAATGCTTTCAGAGCTATAGTTGTTATGCATAACCTGTACACATTTCAAATCATACCATACCAGAGTAAACACAACCAGTCCAGGGTTTTGAATTTTATTGACAGGCAGTTACAGTCTTATTAATCAATGACCTATATAAGAATATTACTGTAATATTGTCTGCTTTATTCAGTAGAAACCATACCCATTTTTAATAATACCAGCTGACATTTTACTCCTTTATATTTATTTGGTATGAATACTACAAGCTAGATTGTTGCTTCTCAATCAGAACTTCAGTCACTAACCCAAATGACCTTTAGTACAGTTGAAAACTGGCTCCTACAAAGACGTCTTATCCTTAACCCCAAAAAAACAAAAATGCTACTATTTACCCTCACCCGCAGAACCTCCCCACTTAACTGTACTATTACTTCAAATGATGGAACTATAATATCTCCTGAACCAACCACCAAACTACTCGGGGTACTAATAAATAACAACTTGTCCTTTGAACCTCACATTAATAACACCATAAAAATAGTAAACAAGAAACTAGGTTCCCTCTATAGAATAAAACCCTTTCTTACACCTCCAGCCAGGGTTACTATTGCTCATACCCACCTCATCTCTACTTGCTCTATGCCTCCCCTATCTATACCAAAATATGTAGAAGTAATCTGAGTAAACTTACATCCTCCTACAACAATATTGCCAGATTTGCAGTTGGGTCATCCTATAGAACTCATCACTGTATCAATCTGAATCAGTTAGGATGGTTAGAGCTGCCAAATTTACTACTTTTCAATCAATTAATAGTAGCCCATAAGATCCTGTATTTACCTCAAAATACACCCATACTTACATCCCTAGTCATCCCCTATAATAACCTCAAGACCTTATGCTCAGCTAATAACCTACTTGTACAAATATCAAAATCCAGCAACTTAGCTGGTGACACCTTGTTCTCCAATACAGTAGGTAAAGCCTGGAACATCCTCCCAAGCCAGCTAACCTCAATATCCTCTGTCAGCTTATTTAAAAGCAAGCTTAAACCCTACCTCAAATCACACTGGCTATGCCCCTGTGTTAACCCAGACTAAGTTCCTAACTATTAACTAGACTCCCACAATTCCTAGCCTATCATGATCTTGTGTTGTCTCACTAATTTTTAGTGAGCTTAACCTTCCTTAGGATTTTTCTCATGTAAATAAGTATATACTGTGGAATGATCAAACACCTTCATATAGTATCACAACCTATGTGTTAAATAACACTAGAAATCCATCCTTGTTTGCTGTTCTTCTATACTCTGTCTATTGATCTCTAGTGTTTTTCTTTCTTAGGTTTTTGTGAGACCTTAGTATCTCTTATCATAAATTACTAGGTGTATCTAATTTTGTAATGTGTTATAAAGATTTGTACTACACCATTTCTAATACAAATGTATTAGTCTTATTCATCTATTCTTAGATACATTTTTCCTTTTTCCTACTGAAATATAAAATATATAATCTTAGGCTTGTACTATAATTGTTAAAACTTATGTACCAAATTATACTGTTATTGTCTTTGTCTTGACCTTTTATGTTGTTGTAATTTGTGGAGCTTTTATCCCCAGGCCTCCACTGAAAATGGACATATATCCAGCTGGACTAGCCCGGTCAAAAAATGTAAAATAAAATAAATAAAATACTCACGAGCCTCGCAATGCAGCCTTTGCAACCTGCTGGAATGGGCTTCCTGCTTCGCAACCCACTCAGCTGGAGCTGTAATGAAGATACACATTTCTGCATACCTATTCATCACATACACAGGCTGGACTTTGGTAAACAGTTATTGCTATGAATACTTAGACATTGCTGGGACATCACCCCTCTGTCATGCTTCTTGGACCCACTGTTCCAAGAGCTCCCACTTACTCCTCTTCAAGTCGGCATAGTTGTGCCGGACCTGCTCACCAGTCCAAGGGATACCAGTGTCACTGGTGAGATCATGGGCGAGATTCTCCCAGGCTTCTGCTTTGTATTGGAAGCCCTGATACTGGTCCTGCACCAGTCTCACATCATGATTTTTTACAAGGAGTCCTACCATGACCTTGGACTCCTGCATGTCCCAGTGCTGCACCCGAAAGCATATGTCCTTTCCAACACCTGCCATACTGCCTACAGTGGGGAGCTACAACCAGTTATGAGCTGTATTCCTGCCTGTGAGGTTTAAATACAGCCAATTTCCCACACTTTGCTGTGATTGGATGGTTTTGAATATGTTGACCTAAGCTAAGCTACAGGTAAACCTGATTAGCTAAGGTTGGCAGTGCTTAAAGGGGCAGGTTTAGCACTGCTTACCAACAGGCAAATCCACTTAGATGGGCTACTCATTGCTTAGCATTCATATTTACACAATGCTTACACCTGGTCAGCATAGCTGTGAAATGCTTAGTATTGCTTATGTTTTATTTTATGGACTACCACCTGTATGGGATAGAATCATCATTCCTGACATATTATAAACTTGTTTACCTTCCCTGACATCCCCCAATGTGCTTTCATTAAATTTATTCTGATGTGACTATACTGTATGGGGCACTTGTGTTTATATGGGGGTTTCACAACTTTATTACACTGACACCTCACATCTGGGCCTAATACACTACTCTGGTTGAGAAAGTTGCTTCCTTCATAAATATACAAATAAATTAAAATTGTAATGATTTCACATACAAAATGGAAATGGCTTTGGTGAGACTCAAACCATGAATGATTATATGCAAAGCATGCGCTCTAACCACTACACTATTGCACTATTGTTTATGCTGGGTGGCTACTGCCATTTAACTTCTCATGCTGTTTAAGCTGGGCTAAGCATAGCTAAGCAATGGGCACACCTTTGCAAATGTTGATGACATATAACTTTTCACAGTATGTACGGATGTTTGCATTATATTCTTGATCCACTTTTCATAAACTTGTGGCTCTCTGGCACATCATTAAAGACTGAAGTTTGACAATAATGACAGACATTTGCATTTTATACTTCATACCCTTCAGAAAATTCATGCTAATGCAAAACCTGTTATTCTATCACCTTTCTAAGTTTGTAATAGCAATATTTCACAGTTGTCCCTTATGGCTTTGTCCAGATTTCTTACTCTAACGGGTTGAGAGGTGTGTGTTTTAGACTTCATACCCTTCACAAACTTCATGCTAATACAAAACCTGTTATTCTATCAAGTTTCTAAGTTTGTAATAGCAATATTTCACATTGTCCCTTATGGCTTTGACCAGATTTCTTACTCTAATGGGTTGAGGGGTGTGCATTTTTTACCTCAAACCCTTCACAACATTCATGCTAATGCAAAACCTATTATTCTATCAACTTTCTATGTTTGTAATTGCAAAATATTTCACAGTTGTCCCTTCTGGCTTTGTCAAGATTTATTATAATCGGTTGAGAGGTGTAACAAGTGATCTTGCTCTTTTTAAATTGCCGAACGGCAATTCTGGTCAGCAGGGGGCATGTGTACTGTGAGAGTATTCTTCTCAGACACACCCCCTGTGCTCGTACACATCCCTGTGTATGTATTAGAGCAAGTCTGCACATCTTCATACATATGCATGGCGCACTGCCGTGCTGCATGGGAGCAGTCCCTTCCATGCAGGAATAAGTTATTCCTGCATGGACGTTTGCTGAATCCAGAGGTATGTCTCCATCACTTTTTGAGTAGTTTCAATTATCAAAAAACAAAAAGTGAACACATACCAAACAAATGGCATGGAAAAATTCTTGTCTTAATATGGTGTGTTTTCATCTTACACGTTGTAGTTCTGCATTTACTCTTCTGTGTTTGTTGAGGAATGTTGTGGATTAGTTTTGTTTTACTTGTAGTTTTCATCATCTCCTTCATATAGTCCTGCTGTTCTACCATGTTACAGCATGCAGAGTCCCCCAATGAACAAAGAATCAGACCAACTTCATGAGTAAAGCAACATTTTCACATCATACTGACTTACATATAACAAAAAGAAGGAGATGTTTTTCTTTAAGCTTTGGCCAAAATAGATAGGCAGTATGCTTAGTGGGACTAACCCAATCAAGAAAATTAATGCACAAATAAAATAAGGCTTTCTGGTTAGTCATCTAATAAACTACAGAAACTTTAAATTGTTGAAAGGAGGAAAATAACATGTTAATGAATATTCACTCAGGAAAATATAACACTCACAAAGTCCCTACATCATACACATCCCTTACGTCAACATATAACAACTATATCACTATTGTCACACACATTACTGCTGCTATAACCCTACAACCACTTGCATATATGGCCAGCTTGTTCTTTTATTGTAGAAGTGTTGCTATAAGTTATTTTTATTCTTTTCTTGAATAAAGTGAAACTGCTACTATATGCTGGAAGTTGGATGGACTGATATAACAAAAATGTCAGTGCTCTAGTTCATGGAGCAAGGTGTAATGCATAATGTGCCAGTTCCCTGTTCTGAATTTTTGACTGTTAAAGATTTTTTTTTTTGTAACATGAATAGCAAGAAATATTTACTGCCTTCTTATCAGTACTTTGGATGTATAAATGTCAGTGGTACTCCCACTCCTTTCAAGCATACAGAAGCTTGTCTCATATTTACAATCCTCTTTTCTTTGTATTACTGGCCTTTACATTTGGGTATTCTCATGATTTAAAGGATATTATGTTCCTGTGAAAAAATGTTATATCATAACAGCTTGTTCTGGTAAGGTCCCTATCAAAATGTTGGCACTCAAAATGACAAGTGCTGATAAACTGGGAAAAAAGACCAAAAAGACAGATAAAGAATGAATCTCAAAAATGACTCTTCCTCTTTAAACCTTATTTCACACGAGGCAAGCACCCCCCCCCCTGAACTTATATATACTGACTCTAAAATTGCCATACTTCAGAGAAAAGACAGTATTCTTGGACTTAGTACATGTAAGCCCTTTCTTTCAGCCATATCAAATGATTGCCATTCTGGATGGTACATAACCAGTAACTAGTTGTCAGTTCTACTGCTCCTTACAGATATCTCAGAAAGATAATCAGCCACACTGAAGTATTAAATGTACCCCTACCAGACACTGAGATTCTGTGATTCCTGTTCCATTGTACAAGCATTCTGGTTTTGGCTTGGTACAAGATAAACTAAATGTTGCAATTAACTGATGGCTTGAGAACCTCATTTGGCTAGCACAAAGATATGTATAGGCACACTATGATGATTAAGTTGAAAGTGGTATGGGAGACGTGATTACTGACTTCAGCCTAGCCTGTCTATGCCACTGATGATCTGAAAATAACCTGTGGTGCAGGCAAAATATCATATAGCAATAAGAAGTAAGAGTAAGCTGATGACTGATCCCTGCGTATGTTCCTCAGGAGGACCATTTGGGGAGAATCCTGCTTTGGGGACACTCCTAGCAGTGACCGAGACAAATGCCCTTTGAAAAGCATACAGAAAGAAGTCTATCAAACTGGCATGGAAGGGGAGGTGTATGCTTTAATCCTCTGTGGCAGTATTTCATGCCATGAGCACTGTCAGGAAAAAGCATGTTACGGCAAACTAAGAAAAGACTACATATGATTTTGATACCCATGATATTATAGAGGCCCTTGCACTTCCATACCCAATAGAATACTGGGTCTTTTATGGAAAGGCAATCCATTTTTCATATACATATGTAATCGGATAGCTATAGGGATGACTTGCAACTTTACTCAGGCTCTTTTTATGGAATGTCATGGAATTTGCTTTATTGCACAGAATGTTTACTACACAACCAAAGTACTGCAATTCATGCTTTACATCTATGTCTTTATATGTAATGTTACTGATGACCCAACAGCAGAGATGGCATGCCAAGAGTCAACTTAAACAAAAAGTATTTTACCTAGTTAGGAAAGTTAAAAAGGACCAGTGTATACTAACAAAAATATCAATGCACTAAAAGTATGTTGTTTATAATCATTAGAAAACTTTTATTTTGTAAATTCTGATAGCGTGTTAAGGCTACTGTAAGGGTAGCTGAAAAATTATCTGTGAGAAAATATTTACTGTAGCCAGATTGAAGCACGCCAAAATAATTCCTCTGGATGTCATTAGCTTTATCACCCTGCAATTATGGCAAATGTTTAAAAGTGATGTCTGATACAAACAAAGCACTGGAGTCCAGGACACATATTATTCATGTGAAGATGCACATTACTGCAGAGACTTTCTAATTCAGTGAACTGAAAAGAAGAAAAGAAAAGAAAAAATATTTAAATACTGAAATTGTGAAATAAAATGCAAGGTGATTATTAAGTTCACTTACTTTTTTAATGGTCCTATCATTCAGTAAAACACCTGCACCATTAGTTGTCTTTGTTTTGCAGAGAGCTCTTTATTACATCATATACTATACATTAACTCAGAATCAATATTTCCACAATCCGTCCCTTAACAACAGTACTTTCAAAATGTCAACATAAGGACCAAGCAATTTGTAGCAATCACAGAAAACTAAGAGTGGCCAAATCTGAAATATTAAACATTTAGACAACACATAACACTAATTGTATCACAATTAAAATTTAAAAAAGGCAAAAAATACTGCATACTGGATCTTTTAAAAATATCTGACAGTTTACTATATTAATGAACTCAAAACAACTTAATCATGTAGCACATGGTTTTGTTTCCCTTGGTCTCCATTTGCCAATTCTATGACTTTTAGCAAGTCACTTTACCAGACAGTGCTCCTGGGTGACCCTGAAAATAAGAACGTGTGCCTAGTGAGGTTATTTGGTTAACAAGTAAGTAAGATCCGTACATACAAATACATATATGCTTTACATTATATCCTTGCATCTGTAAACCCATCCATCCATCCATCCATCCATCCATCCACAATTCCTCCTTTTTCCCATTTTTGCATATAGGGTCAGAGGTTCAACTCAACATATACATATATAATTCACTAAATGAGTAAACACAAACAAACAAATAAAGGAGATCAAGTGGAGTTGAGGAAGTGAAAAGATTTTGTATTAGGTATAAAAGAAAATATTAAATCTGAGATTAGAAAATGTGGTTATGTTGAATGACAGTTTGTGTTACTGTGTAGGTAACCAAATGCTACAATGGAAGGTGATTAAAAAATGAATGTACTGTTTTGATATTTGCATATCAAATTATAGTAAATTACATAGTAAATTTATGGTGAATATATCAAAGGGTATTTGTTTACTAGTGACAAAGTTGATCCTACAACAGGGAAACAATATTCTGGATTGCACTTTTACCAGTAGTGGAGAAACATTAGATGTGGAACAAAAAAAAAAAAAACAGTCATTAAGGACCACAACGGGCAAACAATGAAAAAACATATATTTTTTTATTTTGCCGTGATTTACTGCACCTCCTAAAGCTGCCTGCAGCAAAATAAGTACTCATTCCTAATTTTATTTATTTTTTTTACTCTTGTCTGCCCTCATGGGGGCAGACATTGTGATTCCTTTGGAAAGCTAAATCTGTCTCAATGCACAGACTGTGAGAACAAATAGCCCTACCATTTGTTGTCAGACTAGACTTCCATTCACTTAGAATGGACCACCTGAAAAAAATGCCAAGTTAGAAAGTCTGCAGCTCATGTGTCATTCACTGGTATGCATTGAGTTTTACAAATGTTGTTCCTATTGATGTACTACACATTCTCTGAAAGAATCTTGCAAAAGTGTCAACAAATTACTGAGATAAATAAAACTTTTCACAAGGAGCAGTTTTGCAAGTTTCAATTCCTAGCCAAGTTACTCCTCCCATCTCCCCTTCTTCAGTGGGCTACAGTCTCACATTTCCAGCTTGGGTAGATTCAACTATTTTGTCAGCTTTGCATGACAATAGACATAAAAAAAATCACAGTCTGGTGTGCCACTAAAACTGTTCCCTTATGTGTCTCTTCACTTCTGAATAGTATTTCCCCAGGAATTAAAAAAAAAAAAAAAAGCAAAGCACACAGTCCAGAGTTTGGGCCAATCTATCCATTTCTTAATGTGCACAGTAAAACATTGAGTTTGTATTGCATTCTGGCTGCTGACATGATTATCTTTACATAGTTATTCTCTTATAGCATAACCTGAACTTACGGTATTCAATGCCAAGCTTTACAACAGTTCTCAGTTTCTTAACAATGACCTCTCAAGCCTCTGATGTGACCCAGTACTTTGTCAATATACTGTAAATACATAGATTAACACAAATATGTGTGCACATATGACACATACAAATACACATATAGCATCATTAAAACAAGATAAATGCAATATAAATCATATCAATATAGTTATGATTTCTAGTTTATGACCCTGGTGTCTATGGAAACTCCTTTTTGAATTTATGTTCAAGCAATTGTATATTTGTTGTATATCATCTTGTTTAATTGTTTCTTAATATTCTAACCACTGTATGCTACATCAATTGTAAAACTCTGATTTTACTCCTTTTATATTTTCTATGCTCTTTGTACAAAATAGCTATGTTTGTATAATTTATTTTTATTATTTTTTATAATTGTTTACTATGTATATGGAGCTTTTCTCCCGGAGCCTCTGCTGAAAACAGTCACTTTGTGTCCAGTTGGACTAACCTGGTAAACAAATGGAAAATAAATAAAAAATAAAATATACTAAGAAAATCAATCAATATGCCAAGAAAAATCCAAAAGTTAAGAAAAAAAAACACAAAAGGAAGTTTCCTTGATGCTGTCATGAAAGTCCCACTCACTTATTCAGATATTATGAACAAACATATAGTCAGACACACTGATGTCCCACTCACCAGGCTAAACAAGGAGAAGGTTACTGTCAGCTGCCTGTCAGGTGCCAGGATCTGCCACATAACCAACGCACTCAGGTCACTCCACAACAAGTACAAATATGACTCTGTCATTGTCTATGTTGGTGTGAATGACCTGAGATGTACCTCCCTGGACTACACGAAAAGAGACACAGAAGAGCTCTCCGATCTTGTAGTCCTGAGTAGCATTCTGCCATCACCCAGAATGATACCGCAGTACAAGGACAAAATGATTGACTTCAACAATTGGCTAAGTTACTGGTGCCATTCTAAGGGGATCCAGTATCTGTCTGCCTGGGACGACATGGTCGACAGACCAGGAGGCTTTGCCAGAGATGGCCTGCACCTGTCGCCTCTGGGATTCCGGATACTGGCTAAGGCTCTTGCCATCACTATAGTGCTTTTTTTAGACAAGGTTCAAAAGACAGATTCACCAGGAACAGACAAGCAAAAATTGAGGATAATGCTACTCAATGCTAGAAGTCAAAATCTCAAAATGCACTCACTTGAGGCACTCCTTAAAGTGGAGAACATCGATATCTGTGCAGTGACTGAGACCTGGTTCAAGGCTCCAGAGAGCACCCCTGCACTTCCAGGCTATAACTCGTACCACACTTTTCAGCCACGTAAACTGGACCGGAACACCAGAAGCGGAGGTGTGTCCATACTCATTAAGGATATCCACACCTCCAGGATAGTTGCTCAGCATAATGCATCCAAGGTTATCATAGGTTCATAGATTAGTACTAAGCTAACTGCCCTTGCGAGCCATTTTAAGCCTAGCCAATTATCCCTTGTAAGACTCAAACCCTGCACCTTGTGTTTGTAAGGCAAACACTTTAACCATTACACCACCCTCCCAAGTGCAACTCACTCTGGGCAAAACTGCAATCCAAACTGTAGCTTGTTACAGATCCCACACCATGACCCAGGATTTCCACTCCTCTTTTCTTGATATACTGGAAAATATTACGGTTCAACCAAACACCCTAATAATGGGTGATTTCAACTACCCCACCATAAACTGGGAAAACTACTCATGTATCAACTCCTTTACTCAACGTTTTCTGGAATTCATAAATTCCAATGCCCTGGATCAACGTATCCACACCCCCACCAAGGGCAGCAATGTCATAGACCTAGTCATTACCAACATGAGTGACCGGTGTTCCACACCTGAAGTCAACTCCTCTTTGGTCAGATCCGACCATAAGCTAATTACCCTAGATATCCACATCCTGCCCCCACCCCCCATTAAGGAAACCATGGTAAAAAATTTCTCCAAAGCCAACTTCATGCTTCTTAAGACAGAAGTGGCGAACTTCATGACACCCATGCAGATGGACAATACAGTTACAACTGCTGAATCCTACACAAATGCACTCTATAAGCACTTACACAAGTGCATGGATCGTGCTATCCCAAACAGAACCAAGAAGCTATCCTCCAAAAAAAGGAAGACAATCTGGTGGTCCCCTGCCATAAACAAACTGTACAACAGAAGGAAGAAACTGTTGCAAAAGAGAGTAAAATCCTATGAGTGGTGGAGCTCCCTGGTCAGCCTCAGTAAGAAGCTGAGATCCCTTATAACAGCCTCCAAAGCTAGCTACAAAAACAAAATCACTACTGATTCTAAGGATAACCACAAAGCTTTCTATAGCTATATCAAGAATCTCAATGGCAACACCCAGATCTGCTCTGAGTTACAGCACAATGGCATGAAAATTATAGAACCAACTGATATTGCCAACATCCTGGCAGATAGGTTTAGTGCTAACTTTACCCCCCTCTCACCCCCTAAAGAGCCCATATCTATACAGGAAGAATGCAGAATCCCTGTAATCACAACTACAAAGGTAAAAGCTGCACTCTCTAAAGCCAAAAACACAGCATCCATGGGACTGGAGAACATCCCAGGCTGTGTTTTACATGAACTTCAGAACGAACTGGCTCCCCACCTAAGCACCATGTTCAGTCATAGCCTCACATCAGGCTTTATGCCCACGGAATGGTGCACAGCAACAGTTATCCCACTCCACAAAGGGGGAGCCACCACTGATCCCGGGAACTATCACCCTATTAACCTGACGAGCCTGGTCTGCAAGGCCATGGTACGTATCATCATGGAACTCATAAACAAAGACATTGGTAACCTCCAAACTCTGGACCCCGCCCAGTTCGGGTTTGTGAAAGGCAGATCATGCCTCCTGAACCTAATTGATTTCTTTGAGGCAGTCACCAAAGCTGTAGATGAGGGTAAGGTGGTTCACACAGCTTATCTTGACCTTGCCAAGGCTTTCAATACCATCCCCCATTCTGGATATATAGCTAAACTCACTAAAATAGGTATAAATCCCTATGTCACAAGATGGGTTGCCAACTGGATCACTGACAGAACCCACACTGTAAAGGTTGCAGACTCCAAATCTGACTTCAAACCAGTGACAAGTGGAGGACTACATGGTTCAGTCCTGGGACCACTCCTGTTTGGTATCTACTTCTCTGAAGTACAGGCTAACACAGAAGGCCTCTGGCTAAAGATGTTCGCAGATGACTACAAACTAGGTGCCATAGTTGAGTCCCCAAATGATGTGGACATCCTACAGAAGGGCCTCACTGAGACAGATGCCTGGTGTCAGAGCCGTGGCCTCAAGCTCAATGCCAAAAGTGTCATCCCCTTTGGTAAAAACTCTGTACCCATGAACTACCACATAGGCAGCAGTCTACTTAACACCAAATGTGTGATAAGAGACCTTGGGACCCAGGTGGACAGTAGTCTCTCCTTTGATAATCACATCGCCACAGTAGTCAGGAAGTCCTTCTACATGGCACACCTCATCACAAAAGGGAACTCATCCAGGAAAAAAAGAGGTCACATTCCCCCTCTACTCGACACTCATTAGACCCATTATAGAGTACAAAGCCCCTTTTGGAATGTACCTCACAAAACATCTGTAGCAGCTGGAAAGGCCACAGAAGTACCTCACAAAGAGGATTACTGGCCTCAAACAGATGCCCTACACTGACCATCTCAAAAAACTCCAGCTTTACTCCATAGCATATCGCCTACTCTGAGGTGATTTCTGCCTAACATATAAAGCTATGTCAAACCCAGAGCTGTTGAACATGCTACACCTAAAGAAATCCCAATCCCTCCGAGCTACATGGTCTAGGGACCTAAACCTTGTCACCACAATAAACAGGACATGCTGGAGGGATAGATTCCTGTCACAGAGACTTCCCATACTCTGGAACAAGCTACCCATCTATGTCAAGCAAAGTTCCTCATTAGCACTCTTCAAGAAAAATCTTTGAGTGGATGGGAAATAGAAAATATACCCCAAGAATCACTTCTGTGGCTCTGCTCGACAGTGGCACAGGAAAATAATTTTCTTGGGTGATAAGCCAGGGAACCTTGTTGGCTAGGCTTACTTAGTCCTTTGGGCTGATAGCCTAGTACCTACCTATGAACCTATTATTAGACTAATACAATATTGTATAGCATTGAAATGTGCTGACATTATAAGTGTGACAGTTCATTATTTACTCATAAAGCAAATGTCAGAGTGGAAAAGTTCAAATAGTGGATAAAGAGGAGGAGAGGAAGAGAAGAAAGAGTGAGAAAAAGTATTTGTTAGAAGTAATAATTAGGGTAGATATGGGAGGCAGGAGAAAAAATGAGTAAAAGTAACATTACAAGTAAGAGAAATGAAACCAAGGAAAAGAATAAATAACATGGACAACAAGATTTACTGTGTGTGTGTGTGTGTGTGTGTGTGTGTGTGTGTGTGTGTGTGTGTGTGTGTGTGTGTGTGTGTGTGTGCTGAGGGGGACACTTGTGCAAGTGCAGTGGACTGGCTCCAGTAGGAAGGGACGGCAGCATCCCTCTCAACATCATAGAACAAAAGATCTGGACAAGGCCATAAATAATAGGGGACAAAGGCCCAAAATTGGGAAAATTTATAAATATTGCACTTACAAACTTAGAAAGTTGATAAACAGGTTTTCCATTAGAGTTAAATTTCTTAAGGATATGAAGTCTGAAAATTAAATGCCTGTCAATTTTCTGACTTCATTGTTCAATGATTTGCCAGTGATTTGACAGAAAACTGCAATTTTATGAAAAACAGACAAAAAATCTGGACTTTCTGCAAAAGTCTACTGCTGAGAGATATGGATGGGAGTCTTGAACCAACACCCATCAATCATTTTCATTTGTTTGCCAAAGCCATTACAGCAGTGTTTTGCAGAGAGGTGGGAAAAGCCTTAAATTTGACTGGTATGTTTATTTATTTATTTTATTTTACATTTGTTGACCAGGAGAGTACAACTGGATTACAAGTCCATTTTCAGTGGTGGTCCAGGGAGAAAAGCTCCAAGAGAACAATTTTTTACAAAACATAGTTTTAAGGACAGACTTTTGACATACAATTACCATAGAAGAGACTTTGACATACATATTAACAGATAGGATACATTCATTCTCTTCAATATAATATTAAATTTTAGAAGATATTCCTAAGTTTAGGATTCCCATGATAGATTTACTATCAGAGTAAAAGCAAAGAAACGTAGAATAAGGCTCCGAGAGAGCAGATGATGCTCGCTATAGTTGAGAAGGATAACAAACTGATTCACTATATGTCCTCACTGGGTTTTAGTTGAGAAGGATACCAAATTGATTTACAATATGTCTTCTCCTGGTTTTACTTGCTTATGGAGAGCTCAATATTGCTGGGGTAGTTTTCTCTAACTCCTGGAGAGATGGGATGAGCAGTAGATTAACAGTCCTAAGTGGGCACAGTACTATGGTTGGCTTAGCAAAGTTACTTAAGTTAGGTAAAGTGTTCTAATAA
This sequence comes from Protopterus annectens, assembly GCF_019279795.1. NCBI lineage: Eukaryota > Metazoa > Chordata > Ceratodontiformes > Protopteridae > Protopterus > Protopterus annectens. The sequence goes on along the minus strand of NC_056733.1, from coordinate 1,498,738,451 downwards.
GATTTTAGCTGGGGGGGATACAGGAGCACAGTTGATTATTCAAAAAGTGCGTTTTAACAAGTTTCTTGAACTGTGATGGGGATTTGTTGTCAGTTATGTGGGCAGGAAGGGAGTTCCAGGTTTTCATTATACAGTGGCTGTAGACAGACTTACCATCTTCATTGTTATATTTGGTTACTTTGAGGAGGGATTGTGTGCTAGACATCAGGGGCCTGGTGGTTGTATAGGGTTGCAAAAGATTTTGTAGAGCTGGGGTGTTTTCAGAGTTCTGTTTTATTTTGTGGGCTAGTGATAGTTGATTGAGTTGTAGTAGTAGTGGTAGTTCTAGCCAATTGAGTTTTTTTAGGCATTCACAGTGATGTGTTCTGATGGGAGAGGTTGTAGCGAATTTGGCTATCTTAGTATAACAATTATCAAGTTTGTTTAGGTCAGATTTGCGGAGATTTGTAAGCACGGGGGAGCCATAAAGTAGGATGGATAGTAGGTGAGTCCTCGCTATTGTCGTTTTGGAGTGGTCAGTGAGGAATTTTTTATTGTGATACAGTAGGCCAAGTTTTTTATGTACTTGTTTTATGGTTATAGAAATATGTAGGTCAAATCTAAGCTGATTATCTGTTTCAACCCCTAATAGTTTGGTATGATTTATGGGGGTGATTATGGTCTTGTTAAAGGAGGAGATAAAGAAAGAATTAGTGGGAGGTGTGGCTCTGTGGGAGCTAAAGAGTACTAGCTTTGTTTTACTTGGGTTCAGAATGAGCCTTTGGTTTGTAATCCAAGTTTCTGCTAGGGAAAAGCATTCTTGAGTTAGGGAGTGAAGGATGTCAATTGATTTGGCTACACATATTATGGTGGTCTCATCTGCATATTGCGCTATTGAGGCTTTAGGAATACTGTTTGGGAGCTGATTGGTGAAGATGGTAAAAAGAAGTGGCCCCAGGATGGGGCCTTGGGATACTCCTAGGGAGACTGGTAGGGAAAGGGACAGTTAATTTTGCCACATAACAGCTTGTTTCCTTCCCTCTAGGTAGTTTTTGAACCAGAATATGGCAGGGGTGGTAAGGTTTAGAGTTGCTAGTGAAAGAAGGAGTTTTTTGTGGTTAACCATATTGAATGCTTTGGACAAGTCAAGGAAGGTGGCAGATACAAGGAGTCCATTTTTTTCTGTGAGTATTGACAATGTTGGTGAATTCTGTTAGTGCAGTGGAGGTGCTATGAAAGGGTCTAAAGCCATGTTGTTGTGTTGCTATTAGATTATTTTCTTGGAGATATTTCATTAGTTGCTTGTGTATTACCCTCCCTAAAATTTTAGATAAAAGGGGTAGTATGGCTATAGGGTGGTAGTTATTGAGTTCCAGGGAGGTTCCCCCTTTATGTAGAGGTATGATATGTGATATTTTCCATAGCTTGGGTACTATACACTCGGAGATGGATCTGTTAATTAGGATGGAGACAGGAAAGCATATGGCTTCTGCAGCCAGGTGGAGGTATTCAGCGGGTAATTTATCTGCGGCTAGAGACATTGGTTTGAGCTTGCGAAGTAGTTTTTCAATGGATTTGGTTGGTTTTGGGTGGAAGCTGAACTTGGGGCAATTGTTAGTTGGGGTAGGGGTGGATTTGCAGGGGTGGGGATATTGTCATAGGGTTGATTGTTTGCAAGGGTCTGGATGGAAAGTATTTATTAAACTGTATAAAAGCACACCAGCAGTCCACGGCAGGGATAAGCTAAACAATTTAATGAATGAAATAACAATAAAGCAAAACTGGTGCAGAGATAGATAAGCGCTTTCGCATGTAGCTTCTTCAGATCTAATAAACAACTGAAAACACTTGGTGTTTAAATACCAGCTCATCATACAATGTATCCAATCACATGCTGTGCATCATTAGGTTACTTTATTAAATTGAGTGGGGATGTCTTCTTGGTTGTTATCTAATTTTGGGGTTGGGGTAGTTGTTTTACCTGGTTGTAGAATAAAGTTAATTGCTGCCCAGAATTTTTGTGGGTTGTTCCTGTGCTTATTATGTAACTTTTGGTAGTAAGATGTTTTGTCTGTTTTGGTGAGTTTTTTGGCTTTATTAGTAGTTCAACATATATTTGTTTGTTCAATTGGAATTTACTGTTGAGGTAGTTGGTTCAGGCCTTGTTTCTTTTTTTGAGGAGGGATTTTGTGTCTGGAGTTAACCAGAGGGCATATTTAGTTTTAATTCTTGTTGTTCTGGAGGGGGCATGATGGTTAAGGGTGTTTAAGAAGGTAGTATTGAAATATAGTACAGCTTCATCAAGAGGTAGATTTTTTAGGGGGGTCCAGTTGCACATTTTAGGTCATTTATAAAGTTGGAGCGGTTAAAGTGTTTTTTGTTTCTAATTAGGCGAGTAAATATTTGGGTCAGTTGTGGTGATTTTGATCTGAGTGAGAATGTGGCTTGGTGGTCACTCACAGTGTCTGGTAGACACCTTGTTAGGGATATCAGTGATGGGTGGTATACGAGTATCCAATCTAGAGTGTATTGGTGTTTGTTTCTCTTATCTGTTTTTGTGGGGGAAGTGATAAGTTGGGTTAGGCCATGTAGGTTAATATGGGAGAGTGGGTTATGACTAGAACAGTTTTGCCAGTCAGTATTAAGGTCTCTTAATACTATGCTTTCCTGGGGGAGGGAGCTAGATATCCATTCTAGGAGTTTTTCTGTAATGGGGATATTGCTGCATGGGGGGGATGTAGCATCCTATGATGTTGATGTGTTTACTATCATTAAGTTTTAGTTTTGTTAGAGTGAGTTCAACTTTATGAGGTCTGGGGTTGTTATGTCTACTTTGTCAAGGATGAGGTGAGATTTATACACTATAGCAACACCCTCCCCTTTTCTTACCTATTCAGTCACTATGAATTATATTGTAACCTGGTGGAGTGATTTCATTGTTGTGGTGGCCTGGTTTAAGCCAAGTCTCTGTTAGTATGACTATCTCAGGTTGATAAAAGGAGAGTAGTGCATGAAGGCCATGGACTTTGTTTAGTATACTTCTGACATTTTAATTTAAAATGAGGAGTGTGGATTTGTCTCGGTGGAGTAGGGTATCATTCAGGTTGAGGGTTGGGGCTCCTAGATTTTGTAGGCCTGTGTTTGGGTGTATATCACCGTAGCTAATGAGTTGGGTTCTGAGGTAAAAATAGAGTTTGAGTAGTTTGTTTAGGGTCATAAAGTTCTTTATAGTTGTTTGGGACTGGTAGTGTTATGGCTGTAACCTGCGTGCATAGTGGTGAATAAAGAAGGTTTGGTAGTGATATGGGACTAGTTGAGTAAAAGGGTGTGTTGTAATAATGTTAGTGGAAGTAGTTTTTCTTGGTATGTGGATAAAATTAAGTTGCTTTTGGTGGTTGGTGATAGAAGTTAGCAGTGGGAGGGTGGATACACCTAGGAGCAATAGTAAGAGGTGTATGTATGTGGGTTTGGGTAGTTTGGGCATGGTTTGGTTGGGTTTGGTCATGAGTGAGAGATCTGCTTGAGATGGGGTGGGTGTGGTGGATGATGAGAGGTGTTGTTTGTGATTGTAAGGTAGTTAGATGGAAGACTGTGCTTTACAGGATGTGGAATAGTGGAAGAGAAGGAAATGGGTACAGGGGTGGGGCAGATTCAGTGATTGGTGGTTAGCATGACAGGAGTGGCTAAGTTCATTTGAAATGTAGCACTAGTGGGGGCAGGTGGGAATAGGAAGCAGGGAGGGGAGCGGAGTGAGCCCGAGTGCAGCTGGGCTAAAACTAACTCCAGTTATATCCCTGGGCTTACTTATTTCTTTTCTTTGTACACCAACTGTATCTTTCCACTTGTTTCTGTTTACACCAAATGTGTCTGTTTGGCTGTATTGTACTAGTTTAATTTACTTACACTGATGCAGTCACATTGAAAAGGGTCTGGGAAAGCTTCCTCACCACAAGCAGGCCAAAAGATAACTTTCAAAAATGGTGCCACTCAAGGAGACCCACTAATATAGACTAGTTATTGTGCATGGGGGAGGAGGGAGTTAGAGGAGGGAGATACAAAATGGGGGAAGGTATAACCAGAAAAAGCAGGTAGAGATCTGGCCCGCCCCCCTCACAGAAGACTGCAAAGAAAGGAAGCGGTAGGAGGAGGAAATTAGGAGTGTAAGCAGTTAGTTGCAGAAACACTACTTTATGGCCTTGGTGTGCAAGTAATACAAAAGGAAGGTAAATCTGTCTGGGGGACAAAATACACAGAGTAAATGGTACTTGCCTTACTTTACAAGTATTCAGTGTGGAGGCAGATCTATTTGGGACAAGATACAGCAAGTATATTGTTAAGTTACGCCACCCAGTGGCAAAAGACAAAGCTATAGTTGCCTGGGTGGGGGGAGCCCTTGCAGGTGTGCACGCTGGCCAAAACAATGAAAGGGCATCCATCAGACCACATTTAAAGAAGCGTAGGCATACTAAGTTCTGATATTTTAAATTTATATGCACTTTGATATTTGCACATATATATTCCTTCTGGGTAACTCATTCATTTCACATTGCAGGTTTTAGCTCCATTTTAGATAATAATTTATTTATTTATTTATTTATTAATTATTATTTATTATTTTTTACCCATTTATTTCTTTATCTATCTACTTATCCATTTTTGTACATATGCACTCACATTTTACACTTAGATATATATATTTATTTAGATACCACACTTATATACATTTTTACACAGAAGCATATATACATTTATGTGTACTGATTTTACTATAACAAGTATCACTTTGTTTTGATAATAGTTCTCTCGATCTGTATATGACTGTTCCTTATTGTTAGTTATTATGCTTCTGATGGCATCTACCCACTTAGTTCATAAGTCGCCTTGCATTATTACCTGCATATATTAAGGTTTTATTTAATATGACTACCACATGTACTTATGTATTAGGCTGTATATACTTTTATATTTGATAGCATGCTGCCTATAATATGTTTTCATACTTTCTCTTTTGTATTCTCTATGGAATGAAGTTATTTAAATTTTTAATAGAATATGTATATAATATTAAGCTGAATTTTGAGATGTCAATAATATTATGTTTATATAATTAGTTTTTAGGTTTTGTTTCATGGCGCTTCTGCTTTAAAAATTGATTGATTAATTAACATGCAGATATTTAAAGCACACGGCTACTGTGCCTCCTGTTTGTGATCTGAAGAAGCTACTAGTTAGTGAAAGCGCTTATCGTGGTTTATCTGTGCAATAAACTGATTTATTTGTTTTAGAAGACTGGATTACTTGAACTCTTTACACATCGGATGTTATCTCTCACTCTGTTGACGCTTGTTTGAGTTACTTATCTATTTATTCATTCATTTCTTTACAAACAAGCGTGCTGTGGCAGTAACCGGCATTTTATTTATGTTCTAATGTTTAAAAAATAACTAGTAAAAGTAACAAATGTGCTGTAAAAGAAAATGTAAATAACCAGTCACAATGTTTAAAACATAACTATTAAGGACCACATCTGCTAATAACAAGAACTGTAAATATCCAGTCACCTGTGCAGACTTGTCTGGTAGGTATCCTTATTAAAAAGTGTTATTCTTGGCTTGCAATAACTATAGGGAGAAACCGGACCATAGCAGTGGTTTTATCTGGCAATGTTGCAGTTGCTGGGGGGGGGCGAGCTGTGATGATGCAGGTAGACCAAGTGGGCTATGCAGACTTGTCCGGTAGGTATCCTTATTAAAAAGTGTTATTCTTGGCTTGCAATAATTGTAGGGAGAAACCGGACTGTAGCAATGGTTTTATCTGGCAATGTTGCAATTGCTGGGGGGGGGGGGGACCTGAGCTGTGATGATGCAGGTAGACCAAGTGTGCTATGCAGACCTGTCTGGTAGGTATCCTTATTAAAATGTGTTATTCTTGGCTTGCAATAATTGTAGGGAGAAACCAGACTGTAGCAGTGGTTTTATCTGGCAATGTTGCAGTTGCTGGGGGGGGGGGGGGTGACCATACCTCTCAACCTTGAAACATCAAAAATCTGGACAAGGCCCATGAAAAATAGGTACAAATCTGTACACTGTTTAACATAAAATTTGCATACATAATTATGTAACCCCGCCCACTCCAGTGGAATTGTGGGATACCAACTTTCGTGCAAATTGAAGAACAGGCAAACAAAATATGGCACCAGAGTCACCCCAGCCATTTCCAATATCCCTTTACCTGGCTATTTTGCCCTATTCACCATAAACACTAATGTGTGCATACTGCTTTGCTTCTACAATGATTATTTGGGTTTTAATTTTTACACTTTACAGCACAATGGACAAACACCAATAGACACCTGTTAAACTGTCTCACAATGAAAATAGATTTGGCATTAAAACTTCTCTACCCTTGAAACTCACATTCATTAAAATAGCATTGAAACATGCACCACATCCAAAGAAAATACATCTGGCCAGTGGTGGATAAAGATTACCTTTTGGGTTGCTTTCAAATCACTGGCCCCTTGCACACAAAACAAGAAACATACATGGCTTTAGTAAATTATATTCCTTGTATAATACAGCACACTTGTTAGAGCACATTTTTAATTTGTTTGAACATTTTTTCAGTAGGCAATGAAACAAAATGCATGAACCAGTAATAAAAAAACTGCCCAATTCAGAACATTTCCATCATAAAACTCTACTTACACACACAATATACATAAAAAAATAAAATGACAGTAATTTAAGGCATAGGTATCTTGCACAGCTCTTATTTTCAAGTTATGTTTTTTTTTGGGGGGGGGTGCAGAAGGCCAAAAACCAGGGGCACATTTTAAGCATTGCTTATTTAATTTTGGAAAGTTGCTAGAATAAAATGTGTTACTGCCATGTATTTCACTGGCAAGTCTTAACACAGGACTCTGTGCACTACAATCAGAGCAACATACCACTATGCCAAATCAGCAGCTTGTTTCCCAAAAGATAGGAAGACTGAAACTTAAATGGCTATCATTTAGTGAATTCATTTCTCACTTCTTACTATAGTTCTCAACCTCTTAGCACAAAAACCTGGACAAAGCCAACAATGGGAGAATACAGCCCCAAATTAGGTACAAATTCAAATACGGATCTTATAAACTTATAAAATTGCTAGAATAAAAGGTTTTTGTTACCATTTATTTTCTGAAGAATATGAAGTCTGAAATTTAAATGCCTGTCATTATTTAATAAATTCATCAGTGATTTGTCACAAGCATCCTGAAACCACAGAGTTTGGGGAACAGAACAAAAACAATTCACAAATGGTGGTGGCTAGGGACATTAGGCTCTTTTTACCCTATACCCAGGGTACAGGGTTTGAGCCTGAGTACCTCTAGCCACCAGGTGTATTATAACGGGGGCATTTACACACACGCACACACAGATAAAAATGCACACCTCCATCCTGAACAGTGTTCAACGTACCTTTAAAATGATCATTATTCAAGGGATCATTACTACCCAAACCTATGTAGACCTCGCATGAAAAAGGGGAAAAACTAGGATTACCTTTTTCAAATACTGACACGGAATGCACAGCAAAAAGCTTTAAACAGACAACTTGTCTGCTAACATTAACCACACAAAGAATGCTTCTGGTACAATGCTGACGGCACCTGCCTAATACACCTTTGCTTAAATTAACATCTCCTGGCTTATCTATACATAGCCCATGAAAAACGCAATGCCTCACTGTCAAAATACCCAGTTATTCATTAAAATGTGGCTATCCACTGTACGGGACAGGAAGGTTAACCAAACAATACCGATTCCAAATAACATCATACTGTTCCATACTACCTGATCCAAAGATACACAATACAATGACACAGAAATTCGTGAGCAACATAAACATACAAATACTACTTAAGTTACCACACTATTAAAAGTAAAGGCACTGCTAGCAAATTGTTGCTTGTCACTCCCACTAATCCAAGGTTCAGTAAATTTTAAGTTGGTATATACTTCCCTGTAATTACATTTGAGTTTTCACACTTCAGAAAACTGCAGTTATGGTGCTCAAACAACATACAAGGGTAACCTTTGTGTTAGAAATAACTTGTTTCGCCTTACTAGCCATGAGACAAGTGAAAGATGCTGTAAAGTGTACTTCCTCCTTTCTGGGCTTGCTATAATACTTTTCTCTCTATTTTCTAATCAATCATTTCATCAATAACCACAAATAAAGGGAAACCGTTAATATATGAAAGGGGACTACTCCGGAAACTATGTTATAAAATGCTCATAATATAAAAAGACACAACGTATGGTGAAATGGTTGCATAGGACCTAGCTTGCCTAATTGTGTTAAATGTACATGGAGTCTTAGCAGACAAACCCATGACAAACAAAACATAACACAGCTGAACATGCCTCCATAAAACAGTGCGCACAGGTACTATTATTAAAATAGTAAAATAGGTAATATTATTAAAATAAGATCTGCACTAACTGTTGTCACGGGAAAACTGTGTGTGTGTGTGTGTATACGCGCGTGCACACACACACACACACAAAATATGTTTGCAAGCAGCAGCTGCTGCATTTGAAGTTACCGCCCGTTACCTTAACTGACAGGCTGAGGCTCATAATGCACACACGCACACACAATCACATTTGTTCCTTACCTTATCCAATATCCAACCAAGCCATTTCCAAAACAGCAGCAGAAGATCCATTAAGTGAAGTCGCTACAGGGTACGGCAGCAGCACCAAAGCAAAGCCCTTCTCTTGGCTTGACAGCAGCACCAAAGTCATTTTAGCTAGGCAGCCTAAGCAAAGCCAGCAATTCTTCTGGCAGCAACAGTTACTTTTAAACACTTCCCGCCTGGTTCTTTCGGCAGCTACTACTCGCAGCCAGCCGGAAATGATGACGTGAGCTCCTTGAGCTCAGTTCCGACTGGCTGGTAGTGCTGACGGAGCTGACGTCATCGCGCACGTGATGACGTCAGCTCCGACAGCACGAAAATTAAAAAAATAAAAAAAATAAAAGCAAAGAAATCGGAAATGAAGGGGTGCCACTCGGGAATCGTGGCACCCCTTCATTAAGACCCCAAAACTCGGTAAAAAACGAGTAATTCGGGACGGTTGGGAGGTCTGGGGGTGACCCGAGCTGTGATGATGTAGGTAGACCAAGTGTGCTATGCAGACTTGTCTGGTAGCTATACTTATTAAAAAGTGTTATTCTTGGCTTGCAACAACTGTAGGGAGAAACCGGACCATAGCAGTTGTGTGGGTGTGGGTAGCTGTGTTTGTGGAAGGTGGAGGTCTGACTCTGTAAGTGTGGTGCAAATGTTATGCATTATGAAATGGAGAGATTAAGAGTAAAATTGTGCTGCAATTTCATCACTGCTTGATTCAGGCATGTGGATTCCACTGTGTTTGTCAGTGCTATGTTTGAGTGCATTGCTTTGGAGTGTGGTATCACTGCTACATCTGCTAGTACTCTTTTAATACAAGTATCTGATTTGGAAGTTTTCTCCAGGAGTCTGTTGCTGAGAGGATGAGAAACATGCTACAAGTATACAACTAAGACAAACTACATAAAGCAATAGTAAGAAAAAGTACTAGGTCACATCAGAGGCTTGGGAGGTCATTGTTAAGAAACTGAGAACTGTTGTAAAATATATCATTAAATACCATAAGTTCAGGTTATACTATAAGAGAATACCTATGTAAAGATAACCATGTCAGCAGCTAAAATGCATTACAAGTTGAATATTTTACTGTGCACATTTTAAAAAATGGATAGACTGGTCTAAACTCTGGACTGATGCATTTGCTTTTTTTTTTTATGCCTGGGAAATGCTATTCAGAAGTGAAGAGGCATACAAGGGAACATATTTAGTGTCACACCAGGCTATTCTTTTGATGTCTATTGTCATGCAAAGCTGACTAAATAGTTGAATCTAGCAAAGCTGGAAATGTGAGACTGTAGCCCACTGAAGGAGGGGAAATGGGAGGAGTATCCTGGCCAGGAAATTAAACTTGCAAAACTGCTCCTTGTGAAAAGTCTTTTTTATCTCAGTAATTTGCTGACACTTTTGCAAGTTTCTTTCAGAGAATGTGTAGTACATCAGTAGGAACAACATTTGTAAAACTCAACCCATACCAGTCAATGACACATGAGCTGCAGCCTCTCAAACTTGACAGTTTTTTTCAGGTGTTCCATTCTAAGTGAATGGAAGTCTAGTCTGACAACAAATGGTAGGGCTATTTGTTCTCACAGTCTGTGCATTATGGGACAGATTTAGCTTTCCAAAGGAATCATGGTGTCTGCCCCCATGAGGGCAGACAAGAGTAAAAACAAAATAAAATTAGGAATGAGTACTTATTTTGCTGCAGGCAGCTTTGGGAAGTGTAGTAAATCATGGCAAGATATAAAATATATGTTTTCTTCATCATTTGCCCGTAGTACAGATTGGGAGACCACATTATTTAAGATCACTGCTGTTATTAAAATATTAGAGACAACATTTTGTTATGAGATTTTAAGGTGAAGAGGAGAGGGCTGATTATGAAAATATTAGACCATCCAGAGAAGAATTCTAAGTATTAAAAGAAGTCCAAAAATTAAAGTACATGCATTATGAATAGTGTAATTTTAGAGGTTTAAAAACATATAAATGTTCCAGGGAGGTTAAAAAAGGAATCTTTGGAGAATGTAGCTAACTGATTGTTAAAACACAGTTGTACACAAGGACAGGCAAAGAACATTTCATGAGTACTTAGAAATATTTATGGTGTCAAAAAAAAGAAGGAGAATAAACAGAAATGTAGCTGAAACTGAATGGAAAGTGGGTAACAATAATCTGTATGATGGCTTTTGTGTATGTTTGTTTCAGTGTTTACAGAATAAAACAACTTTAGCGTTACTATTTCAGAAGGTTAACTTTGCATTTGAAGGAGACATGAATAGATGGGAAAAAATTAAGTAAGAAAAGAAGAGCTAAGTATGCTGAAGAAGAATTGTGCAAATGGGTCTGATGGCATGATTCCTAAACTGCAAAATAAATAAATAAAACAGAGTTATTTTAGTAGTAAGTCACTTATTGCTCTTTTCAATATGATTACAGTGATTAAATGAACCTGAGGAATAAAGGTCATCTGTTATAATACTATTGATTATAAAAGGTGACTGTGTAATAAAGTAATGGGAAATTGAAAAAGATATACCAACAGAAAGAATTATTAATTACAGAGAATGATTTAAAAAATCAGTTTAGCCTTCTTTTTTACTAAAGAGTGACCATATCAGAGTAACTCAGCAACTATGTCTGCCCCCCCAGTACATGTAGCATTTCTAGACATCATTTATCACTCCAATTTTATAGCTTATTATCTACACAACTAACAGAACTGTAGCTAGTTTAATTGTATGTTTAACTATATTATAAGGACACATGTTGAATTAAATTGCACCAGATATGAATCACACAGACTATATGAAATAACTGGGTATTGCTGTGCTTATTTATGAATATGTTTATTTTATTTTTTATTTTATTTTACATTTGATAACCGGGAATGTTCAACTGGACACAGGTCCATTTTCAGCAGAGGCCCAGGGAGAAAAGCTCCAAATACAGTACAGTACATAAGTGAGGATTTGAGCTTACATCTAAGAATGCATTTCAGCATGCAATATGCAGATATTAACAACCTGTTGTTGAAAGGAATATATACAGTACATTACAATACTACATTTCAGAATGTAATAGGCAGAGTTTAACAATTTCTTGTTGTAAGGATTGTATGCAGTACATTATAAGATTAAAAGTAGTACAATAATTGAAAAAAAAGTAAAAAGTTATTTTTTTTTTGTAGTACGATAGGCGTTCATTCTGAAAAGCCCTTATGGTTGGGGTAGAACAGGTATACCTGGGTAACTAGAGAAAGAAACAGGTGATCCTTAGCAGAAGAATTCATGCAACAGTGCAGTGGTGCGGTTTAACCTGGGGAGTCACAAGAGCAAAGCCAGTTGTGCAAGATTTTCTTTGTTTTCTTAGTATTACAAACTCCAAGCAACATAAGAATTTTTTTTCTTGGCATTACTCTAATAGCCATATCATGACACAAAAAATTAAATATTTATGTTTATATGGCTGTTTGTAGAAATGTGTAAGGTTTCATATTTTGTGAATATTTATAGCAGAAAAAAGGGTTTCCTAAAATTATGCTGAAAAAATCTTCACTGAAAATGCATGCATATTGCTTAGAACTGCAAAACTACTTTAACCCTACATAATTTTATATCCATGTATTTCAAAAAGCTGAGCAATTTAAACAAGTAAATTCCCACATAACTGAAATAAAAATGCCAACAGATTCTTTATATAGAAATTAATATTTTTAAAACACATATTCTTTCATTTTTAATGCAAAACAGTTCGTTTTGTTAGTTTTAGCTCAATAAGACAAAAGAAAATAACTTCTTAAATGCTTACATATATTTTTGTGTAGACACATAATGGACTTTATGATTCAGAGGGTCCCTATCAGTTCATCGAAAAATCAGTTAATCAAATGGCATTTTTAGTGCAATTACATTGAATGTGCCATTTATTGAACTATTCATACTGAGACTGTGATACAGTGAGGATCAGGAAATTTGCCCTTTCCCCAATGTAGAGCAGTCTCGGAGTTGGTATATATAATTGGTGAAGATTGTGAGGGGGCTGAGGGGAATTCGATGAACAGCATTTTCGATGAACGACAATTTTGATGAAATGCCACTGATTGACATGACGGTTCAATGAAGTGAATTAGATCCAATTCAGAAACTATTTTTTTTGCAGTTTTTTTAAGAATTGTATTCTTTGCCTTCTGCCTGAAAAATCCTTCAGTGCTGTCATTAACAGTGCATAGGAGTCAAATAATACAATTCTTCAAGAACTGTTCTGAAGGTAAAGAGTTAAAATGAAATGATCTGCAAGCCAAATAAATGAAATGAAACTTTGTAAGGATGGAGAAGTAACCGAAGACTTGTTTGTTCTATGCCAAAGGAGCCCTAAGTCCATGTTCAAGTTTAAGTGTTTGTGCCTCCTAAGTACATTGCAAAACACATTACCTAAAAATGACAACATTAAAATGACCAATAAATAATTGATATAGCACAACAATGTTATTAATGTGCATTGCTTGTTTGTAATAAAGATGCAAAACTTAAATAGCATAAACCAAACTGGAACTCTTTCTAGTCAACTCAAAGATTCATGAAGTTCAAGTTTGCATCGGCAAACTAAAGCATATACACTGACTCTAAAGTTCACAAAAACATGGCAGACAGCCCTCATTTGTTCTCTTGATAAAGTACAACAAAATTCCATCATTTCTCTAGTTCCAGTGATACTATGTAGCTCTGTAGCAGTTACCAAATGACCACTTATGCAAAAACACTATGTCCAAGGCAAAGAAACAGCATCAATTCAGCAATCGAATAGTTGAACAATATGCAGGATACAAAACAGAACTCTAGTCAACAGAAATCCACAAAGCATCACAGTATTATTAGATAGAAGCAAGATCAAAAGTTTGAATAACAGAATGTAAATCAGTGTTATATCCACTGGCAGACATCTAACACCATCTTGTTGTCTAGACCTTAAAAAATGTGTGTGATCTTTCTTCAATGGCAATGGTGAAATGAGACTTATAATTACAATGAAATGGGGTGTACATATGCAACCCATATGGGGGATACACAAAAAGGAGTATGTGTATATTACAAATGCATACTGAATCGTGAATATCAACTGCATGTTAATGTATGACATATGTGCTCATGAGGGAGGCTATATGGATATGTTTGTGAGTGTGTATAGAAATCTAAATAGGTCTGCAGTGTGTTTAGAATCATATAAACATGCCAACAATGGAATGAAAGTATCCATTTTCCCAGACGCAGACTATGTCTGGCTGGGAGAGTTCATAGAGCTGTGTTACAGGTGAAAATTAAGATGGCTGGTACTGGGTCTAATGCTGTTTTTCATTTTTGTAAACAATATGCTTTAAGGTCTGGAGAATAACAGTAAAAGGGTAGGTTGTGACTCAGTGGCTCTGCTAGTACCTCGGGGTGGTTAAAGACATTTGTAGAGGGATCTCAGGAAACATGAAGACTGGGAAGATACATGTAGATTTGTTTTTAATATTAAGAAGGGTTAGGTAGTACTTTCTACTGCATGCAGTCAGGTATTAAATATGTTTTAAATGGTAAGGTATTAGAAGAGAATAATGACGAGAAGGAGTTATGTAACTGAATATTTTCAAAATGTAACCATAGTTCCAATGTTCTAGAACAGTGGCTAAAGCTAACAAAATGTGATAGCATGTTATAAGATGAGGTAATACTGACAATGAGGAGTTTCTCATTCTCCGTGTCTTCAGTATTACATTTGAGAATATTTGTAGGAAAATGTGGTTTTGGTTAAAGATGCTCAGAAGTGGGCAAATAGAATTTTACAAAACTGGGGAATTATAGTCGAAAAAACCTGAGAAGTTTGAACAATCTGTTCCTGGAGGAGAGAAGGAATACAAGTGATACTACAGAAACTGTGACAATATGAGCTATGCCAGGAGAGGTAGGGCAGTCGATGTGTAACATATGCCAGCACAGCTACCTGGAATTTTGTAAAGCATTATATGTCATTTGTATATCAAACTGATTTGTACAAATGCTTGTGTTGCAAAATGTATTTGTAAAGCTACTTGTGTTAAAAATGCACCAAGACTGTGCCCTGCTGGACAGAAAAAGATGTATACATGTATTATTGTAACTGTCGAAATATATATGTTTTAATAGAGGACACTGGAAGAGAATATGTTAATCTCAACCCACATAACTTTGAAAATAGTTTGAAACTAAATTACCTGGCTTAGGCCATAAAGATTGTATCTTACAGTCCTCAATGCAGCCAGAGACAAAAAGGCTGTACTAGGAAGATTTCTGTATTATCTTTGGGGTGAACTAATTGCTACTTTGGAAGGATGGAGGTTTGAAATTCTTTTATGACTTCCAGAAGCTGCAACAGATCTTAGCAAGACTGTGTGTGTGTGTGTGTGTGTGTATTATTGACATATATGGGCTAAATCCTGACAGCTTCTAGCCAAGGGGGATAGCATGGGAACCAGAAGTCAAATGATCAGATGTATGTGATGTAATTCTGTAATACATCACTAAAAATGATATTTTAATACTAGGTGAAACTGAATTGTCATTACAGTTTGTTTTTGGAACCTAACAGAGAAGGACCCCTCACCTACTTAATCTTGCCTTGCTCTAGTAAGTGAACAAGGGAACAGTAATTATTTAAATCAATCAGGAAAATATAGTGAGATTAATTAAGTACTGTTTTTCTGTCTCTGTGTGAACCTATTCATGTGTGTGTTATTTTAAGACAGAGGTGTCAATTTCTTGTCAGATATGCTGGTCTATCTGTGGAAGTACTGTGAGGTGAAGCACCTAAATAACACCCCTACAATCCCAGACTAATGGTCTTGTGGAGAGGTTAAACTCTATATTAAAGAACACGCTACAAGCATTTGCAGACCAGTTTAAGAGAGAGTGGGACAAATACTTACCCCATCTGCTGTTTGCATACAGAGAGGTACCCCAGGAATCAACAGGGTTTTTATCCTTTGAGTTGATGTATGGGCATAGGGTGAGGAGGCCTTTAGATTTGATTCATGATGAGTGGGAGGGTGAGTGTGAATCCCACAAGGAGTCTGTTGTGGCATACATCCTAAACCTCAGGACAAGGTTTAGGGAGCTCATGGGCTTGGCCCAGGAGAACCTGGCAGGAGCCCAGCAGCAGAAAAATGTCTGGTATGACAGGAATGCACCAGCCCGAGAGTATCCTGTGGGACAGCGGGGTTATATTTCTCATTCCTGTCAGACACAATAACCTGCAGGCAGCTTGGGAGGGACCCTTCAAAGTGGTAATGAAGGTCAATGATGTTAATTACATGGCAGAATTGCTAGACAGGAGGCAGGGGCACAAATTGTACAATATTACCAAGATGAAACCTTACCATGATAGGGAGGCCCTTGTGCTAAGTATTTGCAGTAAGAGGTAGGATGAGTCTGGGGGGGGGGGTCTATGGCTACATCGAGCCAGCCAGCAAAATGATAAGTTACTAAGGTGGAGCCTAGGTTTGTAGGCATATGACATGACAGTGAAGCACTGTAATGGGGTCAGCAATGCCAATGCAGATGGGTTCTCAAGACAGGGCATGGGTTAAGGTATTCCCAGACAGGTGCATTCCTCTCAAGCAATGTTTCTGAAGGGTCACTTGAAAAACTAGCTTGAGTCTTCAAAGGGGGTAGAGATGTGATGATGTGAGGTATTGCCATCTATCCCAGGAGAAATAGGGCAGTGGATGTGTAACATATTCCGGCACAGCTAGCTGGAATTTTGTAAAGAATTATATATCATTTTTATATCAAACTGATTTGTACAGATGATTGTGCTGAAAATGTATTTGTAAAGCTGTTTGTGTTAAAAATGTACCAACAGTGTGTCATGTTGGACAGAAAAAGAAATATACATGTAGTGCTGTAACTGTTTAAGTGTATATGTTTTAATAAACAATACTAGAAGAGAAGTTAATCTCAATCCACCTAACTTTGAAAATAGTTTGAAATTAAATTACCTGGCTTAGGCCATAAAGATTTTATGTTATAGTTTTCAGTGCAGCCAGAGAAAACAGTCTGCACTAGGAAGCTTTCTGCGTTGTCTTTGGGATGAACTCATTTCTACTCTGGAAGAGTTGAGGTTTGAAATTGTTTCATGACTTCCAAGAACTGTAGCATATTTTAGCAAGGATGTGTGTGTGTATTATTGACACATATGTGCTAAATCTTGACAGCTTATAGCTGGGGATAGCATGGGACCCAGAAGTCAGATGATCAGCTGTATGTGATGTCATCCTGTAATCCATCAATATAAATTATATTTTACTAATAGGTGAGACCGAAGTCTCATTCCAATCTGCTTTTGGAACCTGACAGAGAAGGACCCCTCACCTACTTCATCTTGTCTTGCTCTAGTAGGTGAACCGGGGAATGGAAATCTTTAGATCAGTCAGGAAAACATAGTGAAGTTAGTACTGTTTTTCTGTATCTGTGTGAATCTGTTTGTGTGTGTTATTTTAATATTTCCTGTGACTGAAACTTTGGCATTTACTGTAAATAGATATTTAGTATTTTCATGTTCTTTTCTTATTTATTATTAAGTTTTTAAACATTTCTTTATGGCTGGTCATTTAGAGAATATTTTAATCTCTGAGAGTACTTTTACATTTTTTGTTGACAACTCTGGCCAATCCTGAAAGCCTTGCTGTTGGTCAAACTACCATTTGTATTAATATTAACTTCATAAAGTATAATTGGGTACCCTTGCAAGTCCCTTAGAATAGCTGGCGTTGGAGTGTCTGGTAGTGGTGTAACTAGCTTATAGTTTGGGCATAATAAGGCATAGCTAGTAAATCTGTGCCAGCCTCTCCCAGGTGTGTGTGTGTGTGTGTGTGTGTGTGTGTGTGTGTGTGTGTGTGTGTGTGTGTGTGTGTGTGTGTGTGTGTGTGTGTGTGTGTGTGTGTGTGTGTGTGTGTGTGTGTGTGTGTGTGTGTGTGTGTATGTGTGTGTGTGTGTGTGTGTGTGAAAATCAAATCTCAAAGAGTGTGAGTGTGTCAGCTGTTTGGAGCAGAAACACGAAGCACTGGTTTCACAGAGAGGGTGCTGGAGAACTTGGCTTGGACACTCGGCTAAGGTCTCAACTCTATAGCTGTGCCAGTGGAAAATCTGACAGGGGACCTGGAGGGAGACAGATATAAAAATCCAGACCCCAGACTGAGTGTGTTCCCTGTGTGCATTTAAGGGAAATTGCGCTTGATGCAGAGATTTGCATCTGGAAATACTGGGTGTATCCATTTTTGTTCCAAGTAAACATCCCTCTCCAATGCCAATGGTGGGGATTCAGGCTCCTTGATTACTGGCCCAGAGTGGGGATGTCACAGAAACATATATGATTAGAAAGATGATTGCTAATCTTGCATCTACAAAACTAGGGGAAAAGTGGAAATGAATGAAAACTAGCTGTGATACATATTAAGGGGGGTGCTAGGAACATTATTACTGAAAGGGTGCTTGTTTCATGGAATTTATTAGATAGTTTCATAGAGGTAAGAGAACTGATGAAAAGATTTGAGCATACTTGGGAAAAACAAAGGATAATTAAACCAATTAGTACTAACTCACGCAATGGAATTTCCATTTCTTATAATCATAATGAATATATATTGTAATGTAAAATGAGGCAGTTCCTAGATGGTTTGCTCCCACAAAATTTACCTACCTAATAGGGTCTATATTATAAACTTGAACCTTTAGGTAATCGAATACCTTAAAGCTCGACACCTAAATAGCAAAAACTGTAAACCTCAAACAGCCATTTCCGCAAACTCTTTCGTAAGGAAAGAATTCGCTTGGCTGGAAAAAAATTTTTCAAACCCCCCACACCGCACCTAACTAAATATATCAACTCCGAGATCACTCTACAGTGGAGAAAAGGGCAGATTCACAACACCGGCCAAGCAAATTCTTTCCCTACAAAAGAATTCGCAGAAGTGGCCATTCGATATTTACAGCTTTCACTGTTTAGGTGTCAAACTTTAGGCATTCAATTACCTAAAGTTTCAATCACCTAATTGACCCACCTAATATACATTATGTATATGAGGACTGCGCAGAAAAATAGTGTCACTCATAAATCATAGTCTCACTGAAGATAATTATACATAATATTATAGTAATGCAATGAAATACACAATAATGACAGAAAAGTATATTAGCAACTACAAACGTATTTCAATTTTAAGCAAATAAAAATGTTTTAAAGAAGGCAGCACATAAAAATTAGGATCATACTCGACAGTATTCCATAATTTCAGCTATAAAACAAATGTAGTGAGAAAAACAGCCATAATGGATAACTATCTTCTAAACATGAGTATAAAAAGAAAAAGCAAATACTTTGATTCTTAAATTGATAATAAATCCAAAAGAAAACATGGTGTACAATAAAATATAAATAATCACATACCTGCAACAAATTAATTGCCATGCTCATTAGAGCTGCCACACAAAATGTAAATCATGATGTATTGGGTTCTTTAATAATGTATTCTACATTTCTGAAACTGAAATATTAGTTACTGTGTAACAGATACTAGAAACCTTATGTGGAAAATTCATGAAAGTACTGTGAGTACGAGTTGCTGTAATCCTTTGCTATTCAGCAATGGCCCTAACATGGTACTTCATGGTGCTCTAGCACAAAGATATGCAGCACAGCATAGTGCTGGCTCTGGGGCTGTGCTGAATACTAATGAGGCAGTCTGGGGAAGAGACCTAGGCTAATTAGTCATTCGGTTTCTTCACCAGGACTGCCTCCAGGAAGGCATCTACCCACCCAGCAATTCAAGAAATTACTCAGCCAGAAAGATCAGCATGGCCAACCCCACCATGATGATGTAGTGAACATGACCAGATACTACCTAACATGAGCCAAGTACAGGGATTGGGGTGGAGGGACCCACTAGACACCAGGGATTACTCTACTTTTTAGTGCCATAAAAGTACCGACTTCAGTACAGGGATTGGGAGTGAGGGAAACACTTGACTCTAGGGATTACTCTACTTTTTAGTGCCATAAAACTATCAACTGCAGTACAGGGATTGGGGGGGGGGACTACACACTAGGTATTACTTTACAGTTAAGTGCCATAACTGCACCTACAGTAGTAGGGTATCAGGGTGTGGAGGTGTGAGAAACACTAGACACCAGGGATTACTCTACTTTCTAGTATCATAATGGTACCAACTTCAGTACATGGATAAAGGGGTGGGGGGAAACACAAGACACCAGGGATCATTCCAATTTTTAGTGCCATAATGGCACCAAGAGCAGCACAGGGACTGAGTTTGGGGGAAATACTAAACATGAAGGTGCATTCTACACTTAAGTGCCATAACAGTACCAACAGCAGTGTGGGAATTAAGATATTGGGAAAAAAACTAGCCACCATGGACTACTGTACTTTATCTTGCCATAATGGCTTTGACAACAGTATGGGGATTGGAAATGGAGGGAGCCATTAGCCACCAGGGAAAATTCAATGGTGCTATAATTCCAAGCAAACTATTACATGGATTGTGGGTGGAGGAAAAACACTAAACACCAGGGCAAATATAATTGTGCCATAACAGCATGCAAACTATTATGGGGATTGTGTGTGGGGATAACCACGGGAGGACAGACAAGTCAGGAACAGGTACCAACAATGTAGGGTGTGTGTGTGTGTGTGTGTGTGTGTGTGTGTGTGTGTGTGTGTGTGTGTGTGTGTGTGTGTGTGTGTGTGTGTGTGTGTGTTTGTGGGAAGGTAACTGGGGTGAAAGCCAATGTCTACATGAGCAGCAGTCTACTACCACAATGTAAAGATCAGCAATGATCTACATATCACTGTAGGCACTGTGATTCACAGACATGCAAATTAATGAATAATGAGTTACTTCCTCATCATGGCAAACAAGTCTCTGAATTGCAAATTAATGTCTTGAGGAAACAGGGCCTTTTTCTTGCAAATGTTAATAAATTACCAGTAACCACAGGAAATGCTGTAAATAATACAAATGCCAAAACTTCACAGCAGTGCAGAAAAAAAAGCCAGTAAATGTCCATACACCTGTAGGTAAAGACAAAGCCAAGTCAAACCAATATGGTATAAAGTTTAATATAAAATATCCACACCAAATAAGCGCTTTCGTTTCACCCATGGAAACATCATCAGAATGGTGTACTGTCACAACAAACTGTTAAAATAATCAAAACCTAAATGTGAGTGGCTGGATGTTAATTACACAATGTTTGAAAATTTAAAGAAACATCACAGAAATGTGTGTACTCTTGTTTAACATACACACACACACACACACACACACACACACACACACACACACACACACACACACACACACACACACACACACACGCACAACACAATCTGTTAAAAATATTTACAAAGATATATGCACTCAAATATTATTTCCAAAAATGTATAGAATCTCCTAAACATGACAACAAATATGTTATAAAATGTCTGCTTTCAGTTACAAGGCAGGAACTATAGAAAGGTGGTCATTTAAAACAGGGTTTACACAGGCATCAAAAAACATTTGCCATATCATCACTTGATATTCCAACCTGGTTGCCCAGTCACCACCGCTTTCTGGAATCTGAACTTGCTGTATCACCCAGAATTTAAACTTGGTTGAGGGACAAACTAAACAATGTCTGTACAGGGCATTGGTGTCCTTGCCCCTGTTTACATCATATAAGTGCTCATATATTCTCTGTCTGAGACATCTCTCAGTCTTGCCTATATAGAATGCATAACAGATGGTACAATATGCCAAGTATACTATTATTTTAGAGGCACAATTGTGGTGTTCTTCAGTAGGAATAAACTTATCCAAGCTTGGTAAAAATAACTCACTGTTATTGACCACCATTCAACACTGTGCACAACTCCCACATCTGAAAGGACCCTTATTTTTGTGCGGTGTGAAGTTATTAATTTGTAATGCATTCTCAAACAAGTTCTTAAGGTTAGCACCTCTCCTATAACTAACCTTAAAGGAATATTGAAAAACTGAGAGAGTGTTGGGCATCATGGCAAACATATTCCAGAACTTAAGAATAATTTATTTGATTCGTAAAGAATCTTGGTTATACCCTAGCACACAATATATATCCTTGGTTCCAGAGATTCCTTTGCATAAAGGGTAAGCATCTTGTGTTACCCCTATTTCCAAGGTCTCCTGAATGTCTGTTATCATAGCAATAATATTGTTCTTGACAACAGGCTTTCCCCTAATCAAGGGGTAATATTTAAATCCCAAACCATCCATAATTTCCTTCTCGATGTTATCAATAAGATGTTTGGGATAATCTCAAGTCAAAAATAAGCTCTCAATAAATTTTAATTCCCTACTTAGAACCTGTTCATTAGAAGTCATCCGGGCTGCCCTCACCATTTGACCCTTCACGATATTCATTTTTTGGGGGAGGGGTGGTTACTTTTGAAGTGCAAGTACGAATTTGAAAAGTATTCTTTTCTGTGTATATCAGACACATGTTCACTTTTTTCTGTGTCTTTAGAAATATGTACATCTAGGTATGCAATGGACTCAGTGTCAACTGAACTCATAAAGGACCGGAAACTGGTAGTGGAGTGTAAAAATTGTATAAAAGTTGTTATTGACTCAGGTGTACCATCCCACAACACAAAAATGTTGTCCAAATAATGGTAATAGGCACAAATATTTTTTGAAAAAATCACTGGTAAACACAAAATGTGTCTCCCAATAAAGAAGTACCAAATTAATGAAAATTGGGGCCCATTGCTACCCCATCCAGTTATTTATGATATTCACCCTGAAAATAGATAAAATTGTTGTCCAAAATAAGTTCCATGTTTTCCAAAATCAGCCTAAAGTCATTGGCATTGGAGCTATATGAGAAAAATATTATATATCTTAAC
Source organism: Protopterus annectens (assembly GCF_019279795.1). Classification (NCBI taxonomy): domain Eukaryota; kingdom Metazoa; phylum Chordata; order Ceratodontiformes; family Protopteridae; genus Protopterus; species Protopterus annectens. The sequence goes on along the minus strand of NC_056733.1, from coordinate 1,498,715,835 downwards.
CGAAGAAGGTAGATATTGTCAGGGCTGTAGAAATGAGATCAAAACAGTGTACAAAAAGATAAATATTATTTTGGAAGATAATCTCTTGCAAGGTATGATTGATACAAAATTGTACAATTTCCCTCGAGTAAAAAGATGGGTTATCCCAGGAATCTTCGGAATCCCCAAGGTCTATAAGAACTTGCAAAACCCCCCACTGAGGCCAATTGTAGCATCAGCTGAATGGAAAACACAACCCTTGGCCATGTTTATTGACTCTAAGCTAAAGCCACTTATGGACTACACCAACACATCTTAATAGATTCTAGGGATTTCCTGACTAAGTTAGGGCAGGTTTCCTTTGATGCCAACTATATTTCCATGACAATAGATATTAAAGATCTTTTCTCAGTTACACCCCACCAAACAGGTTTAACCTGGTTTGAAGAAGTTTTGATTGAGTTGGATTTTTTGAATGCCAACGACTTTAGGCTGATTTTGGGAAACATGGAACTTATTTTAGACAATTTTATCTATTTTCAGGGTGAATATTATAAACAACTGGATGGGGTAGCAATGGGCACAGCATGCACCCCAATTTTTGTTAATTTCATACTCCTTTATTGGGAGACACATTTTGTGTTTACCACTGATTTTTTCAAAAATATTTGTGGCTATTACTATTTGGATGACATTTTTGTGTTGTGGGATAGCACAGCTGAATCAATAACAATTTTTAAGCAATTTTTACACTCCACTACCAGTTTCCTGTCCTTTACCAGTTCAGTTGACACCTTAAAGCTCGACACCTAAATAGCAAAAACTGTAAACCTCAAACAGCCATTTCCGCAAACTCTTTCATAAGGAAAGAATTCGCTTGGCTGGGAAAAAAAATGTTCAAACCCCCCCATACCTAGATGTACTTACTTCTAAAAACACAGAAAAAAAGGGAATATGTGTTTCTAATGCACAGAAAAGAATATTTTTCAAATTCGTACTTACACTTCAAAAGTAACCACCCCCTCCACCAAAAAAAGAATATTGTGAAGGGTCAAATGGTGAGGGCAGCCCGGATGACTTCTAATGAATGGGTACTGAGTAGGGAATATTGATAACATCAAGAAGGAAATTATAGATGGCTTGGGATTTAAATATTACCCTTTGATTAGGGTTAAGCCTATTGCTAACAATAATATTACTGCTATGATAGCCGACATTCAAGAGACCTTGGAAATAGGGGTAACACAAGATGTTTATCCTTTAGGCAAAAGAATCCCTGGAACCAAGGATATATATTGTGTGCTAGGGTATAACCAAGATTCTTTGCCAACAAAGAAACTATTCTTAAGTTCTGGAATATGTTTGTCATGATGCCCAACACTCTCTCAGTTTTTCAATATTCCTTTAAGATTAGTTATAGGGGAGGTGCTAACCTTAAGAACTTGTTTGAGAATGCATCATGAGTTAATATCTTCACACCACACAAAAATAAGGGTACTTTCAGATGTGGCAGTTGTGCACAGTGTTAGATGGTGGTTAATAACAGGGAGTTATTTTTACCAAGCTTGGATAAGTTTATTCCTACTGATTGAAACCATAATTGTGCCTGTAAAAGGATCGTATACATGGCATATTGTACCATCTGTTATGCATTCTATATAGGCAAGACTGAGAGATGTCTTAGACAGAGAATACATGAGCTTATATGATGTAAACAGGGGCAAAGACACCAATGCCCTGTACAGACATTGTTTAGTTTGTCCCTCAGCCAAATTTAAATTCTGGGTGATACAGCAAGTTCAGATTCCAGAAAGGGGTAGTGACTGGGAAACCAGATTGGAATATCAGGATATGACATGACAAATGTTTTAATGTCTGTGTAAACCCTGGTTTGAATGACCACCTTTCTAGAGTCTATACAATTTTGCAAATAATATTTGTGTACATATTTTTTGCAAATATTTGTAAATATTTTTACCAAATTGAATTGTGCATATGTGTGTGCATGTATGTTAAACAAGAGTACACAAGTTTTTGTGATGTTTCTTTAAATTTTCAGATATTGTGTAATTAACTTACAGCCACTCACATTCAGGTGTTGATTATTTTAACAGTTTGTTGTGACAATACACAATTCTGATGAAGTTTCCATGGGTGAAGCAAAAGCACTTATTTGGTGTGGATAGTTTGTATTAAACTTTATACCATGTTGATTTGGCTTGGCTTTGTCTTTGCCTACAGGTGCATGGACCTTTACTGGATTTTTTTCTGCACTGATGTGGAGTTTTGGCTTTTGAAACTTTAATAAATTCCTGTGTAAATGAATAATCAGTAAATATTATAAAACTGATTTCTTCCATACATACTCATTATTAAAAAATCTCTTATAGAACAGATAACTATATCAGCCAGTAAAATGAGGACAAAGTCAGCATCCATCCCTTAACAGTTAATATTCACATTATCTACTTGATTTATGGGACAACAAGGAGGAGAAAGACTCTGAATATTAACAGTAAAGGGATGGTTTCAGTGCAGTTCAGCAGCAGCTACAGTGATAGTGTAAGCATGTGAGACAGAGCTGAAATGAGGTCTAACTGTAAATGAAAATTACTAGCTGCTGTCTTGTCATTATTATCACTTTGCAGGACTAATGTTATTTGTGTGTAACAGTTGGAATATTTTACTCTGGTTACTGTTTGTGTACAACAAAAATGAAATACATTACTGTGGCCATTATTTTTATCAAAATCAAACTTCTGAGGTGAACACATTTAATAAATTAGCTATAATTGTTGGGTGGGATGGGTTTGGGGGCTGTCTCTAAATGAAAGTATCTTAAAATGGTATATTTTGCTCATTTTAACAGTCATTATTTGGGATTTGCAGAGTTACTATGCATTTTTGCTAACTACATTGGAATACTTTGCCATAGCTACTGTACATTTGTGTGAAACAAACTCAAAATACATTACTTTAGACATTATTTTCATCACACACATCTGAGGTGTCAACAGTCAACTGACTTTGTATATCTTTTGGGTGAGATGGCTAGGCTATCTGTGAATGAATGTAAATTACCCTCCCATTGCTTATTTTACACAATCATAAATCTGACTTTACTGAACTAGCATACATTTGATTGAATACTATCTTACTGTGTCTACTGTGTGCTTGTGAGGGACAAACTTGAAATAAATTGCTTTGGCTAGTATTAGTAGTAGTAGTAACACAATAAGATAGCTAAAATGTAGACAGTTTGGTATGGGGCTATCTTTGGATGAAAATGACTGACTCTCCTGTCATGACCTAGTGAAACAGTAATAACATAGCCCTACAGGATTGCTGTACATTTGAGTAAAACAAATTGGAATAATTTACTTGTGGCCATTATTTTATCACAGACAGACATGTGAAATGTACACAGTCAGAACAGTGTGTGTAATTGATGTGTACAGATACTGATGTATTATAACAACAACAGTTCAGGTGGACTTCTATGGTTTAAATGTTCTGAAATTTGGAATTCTGTTGTCACTGGTTAAGAAATGTTTAACTTCTTGATGGAAATGTTCATCACTACTCAAATTTAAAAAGGTTGCTTTACTAAACAAGAAATATAATATAAAGTTATTTTTTTAATATGTATTTAAAACAGTTAGGAATGCAAATGTAATAAGAGTAATTGCATTTATGCATGGTCCTAAAAAAGTGTAAGGGGGCACATGATTGGAAAACCAACCAGGCCAAAGGTATACAATCTACCACTGACCCCCCACTGCGAGCTAAACAAGACATAATATAACCCTGCCATGGTGGTAAGGTGTTAAGACCCTTAGGGTCATTTTCAAAGGGCTTGTGGCAGGACAGTTAAAAGACTTTAAAAAATGGAGTTATGTAAATCTTCTTTTAAATGATACCTAGCAAATGTATTTTGTGTATGAGAATCTATTTGAAACCCATATTCACAATAACAGGATGAAGTCTATTCATTAAGCGAAGAAAGACAGGGCAAGCAAATAAACTATTTTAGGAAATAAGGTAGTAAATAATGTGTATGAGGGTAAAAGTAAGGGTCTGGCATGGGTATTTGTTTATATCTCCTGACCTGTTTCATAGATGATACTAATATCACCATAATTTCCTGCAGTTTTTCATTTATTAAAAGAATTCCAAAAATTCTGAAAAACAACCACAGGGACAAAAGAATATTTGGAGAAGTACTACAATTTCAAATATTTTCCTAAAGTTGCCAGTTCCAGCTGTGTTGACGAATAAAGCTCTGCATGTAGCCCAAGTGACCCAAGACTGATTAGTGGGTGTGAGATGCAGCTGGCATGAGGGGGTGTGCTGGGCCTTTCCAGTGATACAATCCTCAAAAGAGAGGGTGGCACTCTAAGAAACAGTCCCAGGGATGGGCATTCAACTACCAAGCCACCTCATCATGAGTCAATGGGAGTATGTAACCACATCACTGAGGGCACTGTGGTCCCCAGTAATGCAATTAATTCTTCCACTCACCCAAAAGAAAAATCAGGCCTGAACAAAATCTACCCTCACCTAGGGAACAAACCACTACTAAGAACAGGGGAATTAATGGCTACAGCTGCTGGCTAGTGGATACAATAGGAAAAACACATAAAATATTTAATGAATGTTATTCATTGTGAAGAACTGGGATTTTACCCACTGATAAAAACACTAACCATTTTATATTACTTTGGCAGCAAAATACGTCTAGCGTATGTATGTATGTATGTATTTATTTATTTATTATGCTTGCTAACTTGGATAAATATCATCTCTTTTTATCCAGTACTTGTACTGACCAAGTACTGAACCACTATGGTGAAATAACTCCTGAAATATTTTGAATAAATGCACTAACAACATTTTGCTTGTCTTTAAGAAAGAAGACACACAAAGTCTTCTAAAATTCAATAGACAGGTGAAGCCTGCAGAACAAACACCAAACAGCATAATACACTGTACACGTAGATATATTTAGATTAGTTGTGAAGAAATATTTACCTCAGTTGTTTTTGAGTACATGGTAATTTTCCTGACCATAAACAATAATGCAAAAGTTTTCTACTAGATTAACTATATTTAATGATCCCATTGTAGATGTCTTACTCCATCTTGTGGACAAAGCTAAACAGTACAGATAATACTGTTCTATATATTACCTAAAACCAAACACATACCATTTATTTAAAAGTAAAACTTATTACAAAATTTACCAGATTAGTGGCACCTTTTGACAATGGTAAATTTAGGTTTAAACTAGCAGAAGACATTTATCTAAATTATATTTATATGCAGGAAGGACCTTGGTTTAGATTTAAATAAATAAGTACATCATGAGCTTAGAGTGACTTGATAGATAACAGTTGTTTCAAGCAATGTTAAGAATTATAATATACCCATAGACAATTCATTTTTATTTGACCAAGCCTTACATTTCTGTGAGAGATATGTTTATCAAGAATATTAGGGCTAAACTAAACTCGAAGTAGCAATCCCATCTTGTAAGCATACTCTCAGCAACCACCACATATTGCATACCTCTCAATTGTACAGATAGTCGCAGAATGTCCAGCTTTTTGCCTCATATTTTTGGCTCATTTTTCATAAAATTTTAGTTTTTCTGACAAATAAATGGCAAATCATTAAAGACTGAAGTTAGAAAATAATGGCAGACATTTGAGTTATATATTTCATACCCTTCAGAAAATTCATGCTAATGCAAAACCTGTTATTCTATCAAATTTCTAAGTTTGTAAGAGCAATATTTAAAAATTGTCCCTATTTTTGGGCCTTTGCCCCACTTTTATTTATGGCTTTCTCCAGATTTCTTGCTCTAAGAGGTTGAGAGGTATGCATATAAGAGGTTTAGAAAAGTACACTTACAAAAACTTCACACACACCCAAATAAGCCAGAAGCTCAACAAAACTAGAACTTCATACATAAAACATGTTACATAGCTTTCTACTGAGCACAGTAAAAAAACATACAGTGTTAGCATATAATGATAGTAGAGAAAAATATCCAAAAATTAAATACCTGAGGTCAAAACAGTTCCAAGACAAACTGAAAAAACAGGAAGGTAACCCCCAAAACCTCTTAGTAATTAGAGCCTCAGATATTTATATGACAAACACATACTTCACTGGACTTTACAAGGACCTTGCTGCAGTGGTATGCCTGCCTGAGAACAACATTTGGGACAACTCAACTAAGTTAAAATGATTAATGGTAGTTATAACACAGTCATTGCTTGTGTTGAAGTGAACCATCTATGATGGTTTTCCCTGTTAGATATGTAGTAAGATAGGGTGTGATTATTACATATCCTTTTTAAGCTTAGAAAATAACATCTGCTTAAGAAAATCATTCCATGTCCTCTGGTATACAAATATCATGACACAAATTTGGCATTTAGTCAGTGGCTAAGGGCATGATGTCATAGGCAGGGAATATGGTGTGTGACATTCTGAAGTGAGAGATGCTACCAGCCAGAATCCTCTTTCTGATTAGCTTTAGCTATCTATCTGAGAAGTACAAGTACTAACCAGGAAGTTTTGAGTCCAATATTGCCTTAGACGTCTTTAAATTCCAAGGCAAAATAAAATGAAAACACCCAAGATAAAACAATCAGGCGGTGAATATGTTTTTACTAAATTGCAATAAGTCTGAATAATGAAAGGAATGATTTTGAACAGAGGTGAGCAACCAGAGCTAGTCTGATCTTGGCTCGAGGCTGAATATAAGCTCAGCTCTGGCTCTTGAACCAGCAGGTTAAAGGGTCAAGAAAGAGCCGGGCCACAACTGCAGGTTGAGAATGATTTCTATGAGGTGCAATATGAATGTCTAAGTGTTGTGGTTGGCTGAAATACCAGAGATGGTGATGCCACATGCCACAGTGGTGAAAAGGGAGAAGATTTAAACATTTTTCATGGGAGAGGACTGTTGCAAGACATTGCAGTATTTTTTATAGTTAGGTCATTAAACAGGAGATTTAAACATTTGCTTTTTTATGTTTTTATTTTCTATGTCTTCTCTGTATCCCCAGTAACCCTTGCCACAGTAATTACTTACTTCTTACTTGTCATAACGTAGTTATTTTATCTATCTTCTTACATACACTATATGTTTTTACATGTATTTTATTGTTCACTTTACATCTATTTTGAATGAATAATTAATTAAGAGATGTTTTTCCTACCTTTTGTCTTTTAAAAGGCTGTGCTTGGAAAAGAGTAACAGTTCTGATAAGTCCCGTATAGCTAAGGGATGGAAGTGCTTAACTTCGGTTTTCTGGACTACTCATTTTAATTACATTTTCATACTATTCATCCTTGGTTATTGTAGTTCCTAGGCTGGCTTTTTGACCAAGTATTTTGGTTCATGCTTTTGGTTCTTGGTTGGTGTAATTTTGTTCCAGACATTGTAGTTGGTCAATTCTTTTCTAGAAAGATTTGCAGTTCATTTTTAGAATGAGAGTGCACAGTTTCCTTTACTCCAGAGTGCGTGCATGCCTCCACAGAAGGAGAGGAGCCTGTTTCAGTGAGAGAAAGCGTTCAAGAGAACTTGTGAAACACTACAAATACTAAGGACAGCATATGTCAAATTCATTTGCGTTTCTTTGTTTTTACTGAGGTAAGACCCAGTCTCTCAACTGTCCCTGATTTTAGCTCAGTGCTATTAATCTTTGAAAGGTGTTTAACATATTTTGGGGTAGATGTATGTGTTCAAGAGCAACATACTGAAATTACTACATTATTACTACATTATTGCAGTAGTTGTTTTTTTTTTTCTTTTATTTCCCTCACCATCAAGTATCAGAGATGTGTACAGAACTGGGCTGCTTTTTTGGGGGGAAGGGGTGTGGAGGCATCTTGTTCATGAAAGTACAATGTCATCAGGTAATCACTGCTAGCAAAGAAGAGTTGTGACTTGTTGGAGGCACTGTATGTGTTTATTAATCACAAGCTGAAACAGCAAAATGTTACTGTAGTTCTTAATTAGTGTACAGAAAGAGGCTATCATTTTGGGGGGGCATAAATGCATGAAAAGAAAAGGGCAGTTATGGTTTATATGGTTTGTTGAAAGGCAGTATCTATCAAAGAGCAAAGTTTGCCAGTATTACTATATTTTGTAGCAACTTTACAGTCAGAGGTGGTGTACCTTCTCAGAAAAGTTACAATCCACTAGGACAGTGTATTTAATTTGTACCCAAATATTTAGGTTATTAAGAATACCGTTTGTTTTTTACTATTGTTGTGGGCTGCCTTAAGAGAAGTGAAATATTGTTTCTTAGAAAAAACTAAAAAAATCCAGATTTCACAAGGCTTTTGATGTTCCATTTAGGATGTGTATCTAGTTTTTACCTTAAGGCTGTTTGACCATTTCTTGGAACGTTTGGTAAAGTTACCGTGTACTAAATCATCATTAGACCATAAGGTAAAAAAAAATAATTTCTTTCCACTAGCAGGGATAACATTTCTGTTCCTGCATACAAAGTGCTGTACTTAAATGCTGTGCTTATTATATCTTTTCCTATTTTTCATTGTCAGCAGACTTTTAGCATAGGCATGGCGAACGGGGTGGCTGGGTGTTAGCTGTTAGGATGTGTGATCAACATACTGTCAGCATTCACTCATTTCAGTGAATGCTGGCAAAGACAATGTCGTATTTGGCTGTAACTATAGTTTTTTAATTGAACAATTTGCTCTGAACTTCCAGAGATAGTCATTTTAACTGAGCTACTGTTCTGATAGCCTGCTCTGGCTCGGCTCTTAATGGGCTCTAAGATCCAAGATAGAACCTTGGCTCAGTTCTAGTTCGGCTCTTCTTCAAAAATCCCCGGCTTGCCCACCTTTAATTTTGAAGCTTTTCTCGGCATGGAAAATTCTGATATCAATATCATTGCCAAAACATGCTTTAAATGTTCAAATATCACAAATTCCACAGTGTACTTCCTTTCTCTGTTCCAGATAAGATAGGATAAGCTGTGGTGCTTCAATAAAAATCAAAGAACACCTTAAAGCCAGAGAACAATAAATAACATTAGATCATGTCAGCTCCTAAATGCTTTATCCCGTGCATGTGGCCCCTCAAATTATCTATGGTATGACCCCAGTTATTCTCATTAGGGTAATGCATACGTAATTATCAACCACGGATGGGTAACACCAGTCTATAAGCAAATGAGATAGGTTATTTAAACCACAAAAGGGGAAACTGGCTAGGCTTAAAATAGCCCACAAGGGCAATTAGCCTACTACTAACCTATAAACCTATAATAGAAATTATTAATGCAATAATCAGTGATACCTAATATATCATCATACGAATCTATTGTACACCATCTGTGCTCCTAATAAAGCATGAGAACTTCCTGACAAAAAACCCAGAATATAAATGAAAATATAGTCTTTAAAGAGGATTTTAACTGCCTAAACATTTTCAATGTAAATTGACCAGCACTGATCTCACACACACACACACACACACACACACATATATATATATATATATATATATATATATATATATATATATATATATATATATATATATATATATATACATATATAGTGTGTGTGTGTGTGTGTGTGTGTAACTTACCATTTTATGCAAAACAGGTATGGAAAAATGAAATCTAAATGAGAATGGCGAAATGTTAAATATAATACTAAGAAACCTAGGTAAAACACTGGTTAAGTAAGTAACATGCATGTCAAGGTACAGGTTAGCATTCTATAGAAACAGGGGTTACCAATGGTGTCCCACAAAGATCTATACTATGGCTACTTCCTTTTGGACTGTCTGTTTCAGATATGAAAGTGGGAAATGGGCCATGACTTTCCACACATTCTGATGATGGCAAACAGCATAACATATTTACTTCAGTACAAGATGCTAAAGCATTACAAGATGGGCTACAAAAAGTTCACACCTGGTGCAATACTAATGATCTCACCTTAAATGTCAGTACATGTAGCATCATGCAATTTGGAAAAAACAAAACATCAGTTATTATTAATACATAAATGTTCATATAATAAAAAATACAAAATGATTAAAGAGCATGATAAAATACTAGACAATTTCAGCTTTAATTCCTCGGTATATAAGAAAGTTAGGAAAGCACACTGGCCCATCTAATTCTAAATGGCATGACTAGTCACACCAGATAATTGTACCACTTTATACCTCAGGTATATAGGCTTCATATAAGAAACTTGAAATAACCTGAACATGTATAATGATTTCTTAGTAGAACAATCATAGCGTTGGAAAATGTGACTGCCCAGAAAGTTTTCAGAAGCTATCATTATATTATTTTCTAGTAGGTTACTTAGAGATTACCTCCACCTGGCTTACAAGGCCTACAAATAATGTCTGATCCTGTTCTCTTTGAAGTTCTGTGTCTAGAATTCAAGGATATGTCAGCTAAAATTAAACAGGGGAACCTAATAATAAAAGTTAATATCAACAATACAAAAAAGTGACTTGCACATTACAAAATGCCTTCTAAGACTATGGAATAAGCTTCCCCTAACAATCAGGAGAAGGCAGTCATTATCTTGCTTGAGCTACATATGGAAATATAACATATATCAGTATGGAGATAAAGTAATCAAATGTCTTGAAGACTTGTAGGTTATAATCTGATCATAGAACCTATTGCATCTATCAACATGCATTAAATAAACGAGTTATAAATTAGCATGCAGAGAAAAACAGCTTTTGGCTCCATTGCTATTTTACACAATTTGTAAAGCCTACCACTTCTTTGTATGAACTAAATGAAACAATAACCTCTGAAAGGTATTCACTTTAACTCTTGTGCCACATTTTTCATTTGTTTTGCAGTCCCTATTAATTATAAAGGACCCTACGTACAATGTTTTTCAAAGAATGAAACTTAATAGGTGGACTTATCCCATCCACCTCCTCACCAACCACAACATCATTCTCTGTAAAACATTTAATGATCTCTTCCCACGTGATAATATTAGCTCATGCAGCCATTTACTATCCTCAGCTTACCACTTCATACTGGGAGAAACTTTAAAACCTTTATTGGCTTTAATTAAGGAGTATAAATAAGTCTTCAAAGCAGATTAAAAATTAATAGGTGTTTGTTACTTTTACCAGACACGTAACTCTTGCATAAACTGTTTTTCAGAATGTCAAAAACAAGTTGTGCCCACTTATTTGCATTTGACTATTGCTAGCGTTTTGCTGAATGGATTATAAAAAATGCTGTCTGTGAGACTGGTCCTGCACTGAAAAGTTATATTTTTTAAGAGAAGAAACAATTTAATTCTTTTGTGTTTTGCATTCACTGTGTGCATATCCCTTTCTCTGTGTTGTCTTTGTGAATGGGAATTTTTTTCTGATCATTTCAGGACAAAAGAAAACACTTTTGTATTCTCCTCACAGTCCTGAAAAGGTACAATTTGTAAGTCATTTGTTAGTATTAGTTATTGTGTGGATACTTATGAATATAATCTGATTGTATACCTTATTTGATTTCAGCAATTGCAGTTGTAGCTAAAATGGGCAAACAGGAGTAAATGCTCAAACCTGTTGAAACAAAACTACAATATGTAATACATAAGATAGTGAAAGCCCATGTCAGGGTTTATAAATGAAAAAATAGAGAAAGTTTAAGTCATACTTCAGCCGTTATGATAAATACCTACCTCACTAAAACTATAACACATGAGAAATAAAATACTACCAGACAATACAAATTGTCTTCAAAGCCACTTTTTTAATTACTATATATTGAAAGATGCAAGAAGTTCTAGAATCAGTTGTCAAGCCCTCATAAAAGGGTATGAGGGCTGCCTGGATCTGCATGTGTGGGGCAAGAGGAATAAAGAAGGATAATCCATTCTAGACTTCTGTCTAGCAAGAGGTTAGATATGGCCAACACATGCTTCGGCGAGAGAGAGAAACAAGATCACATACAAGACTGGCCAACATGCAGCTCAGGTGGACTTCCTCCTGGTAAGGAAAGGGCACTAGGGTAGGATCAGAGATTGTAAAGTCATCCCCAGTGAAACAGTCACCCACAGCATAAACCACTGGTTGCCACAATTAGCTGCAAGCAGTGGTCAGAGAGCTCCAAGATCAAAAGAGACTAGGCTGAAAACCTGGAAAATGACTGGAGAGAAAACTCGAGTTCAAGGAAATATTCAGGGCTGTAACACCTTAGGCAGAAGAGAAAATAGGTGGAGTTGAAGAAAAATGGCAGTCATCAAAATGGCATGTGTGAGGACAGATGTGCGGCCGAGCCAGGTATGGAAGTAAGATACATAAGGGAAGCTGGTGGTGGAATGCAGAAGTCCAGGAAGTCATCAAAAGAAAGAAGGAGTGCAGGAAAAAGTGGGATATAGAAATGATGGACCAGTCTAAGAAGGAAGAGAGGCTAAGAGGGCAGTTACAATAGCAAAGCGCAAGGCATCAGAGGCACTCTTTCAGCTTCTGGAAAGTGACACAGTACAGTGTATGGCACAAAGAAACCCTATCGGGTTGTAAGGCAAAGACAGAAAGATGAAGAAAACAGCTATTAGATATCCTACATGAGGGATGCCAACAACAAACTGCTAACCAATCCACAGATCATCAAAGGCAGATTGAAGAAATACTTTTAGCAGCTTCTGATTGAAGAAATCTCCACAGAAGCTGTACTGCCTCAGACACAACCTATGATGATAGAAGAGGAGCTCAACTTCAAAGAAGTAAAAACACTAAGGAAAATAAAGTCAGGTAAAGCAGCAGGATTAGATAAGATCACAGAAGATATAATTAAGATGTTGGGTGAGTTACCTTGAGAAGGTGGGGACCAGTCAGACCAAGCTTCATGTAGGCTAATTTAATTTTTGACCCATGATTGTAAGGTCTTTGCATCTTTAGTGGCTGGAGGGATGGCAAGGTTATTGCCAGAACTGAATGATGTGGATCGATGAGGTTTTGTACAGGGAAGGCAGACATTTGACAGTATTAGTGGATCTGTGATGCAGCACAGTGTGGTTGGGTACAGCTCTTGTTGATGGGTCTTGATCCAGAGAGGGGCATTCAAAAGAGTGGGCTGGGATTTCTTGAATTTGCGATGGAAACATTTGCATTTCATGATGCAATGATGGGGTTGATTGGGAGGATATGTGAGGGTTTGGGAGCAAGGGTTGGAGTGAGGCAGTCCTCCCTGGTGAGTTGTGTCTGGGTAAGGGGACCAGGTAGGGGTGCACTCTTTCCCTTTATTTTGTTCTGTTATATTTAGAGCCACTGGCTAGGAAAATGATGGACACAGTGGTTTAGGGATGTTGTCAGTATGGTGAACAGGAGGGATTGGTGATGTTGTTTTGTACCTGATGGAATGGGGGGAGGGGTTGGCAGGTTTTGAAGGTTCCCTGCAGATTGTTCTTTCAGGGATGTTGAGTGCGTGGGTGTGGCTGGGAAGGTGGGGTTTTTTTTGAGCTAGGATAAATGATCTGAGTTGCCTGGACGTGGTGAGGTCTTGCTGGGTTTCATTCTGCTGGCTGCTAGCAAGGCAGTTACTGGAAGAGGGAAATCAATGTCTGGAGCAGCTGTATTTGAAGTGTTGAATGTTGTAGCAGAGGTGGAGGGACTGTAAGTGAGATCTTTGGAGGGGGGTGGAAGCAAATTACACAGAGAGAGGTGGAGGTTGTGAGAATAATTAATGTGGGGGGGGTTCGTGGAGAGGTGGGGTTTGGAAAGGGCAGGAGTTGAGTAGTTTTTAGTGTTGGATTGATGACAGTTATACAGATAGATATGCATGATCTTTAATGTTTGTGGCTGGGGACATGTTGGTGTGGTTTGTTTTCTTTTGTATGGATGTATGATCGCCTATGTCTTGGGTGTTGGTTCAATAAAGGTGTTGAAAAAAAAAGATGTTGGGTGAGTTAGCAGAGAAATGGCTCCTGAGGGTATTCATAGCAATATGGAGAAAAAGGCATATTCCAGATGAGTGGAGAGTAAGCATAGCAGTGTCAATGTACAAGAACAAAGGAGACATTTACAATTGTGGGCATGACTGAGGTATCAAACTCCTACCACACTGCATAAAAGGTCTGGAGAGGGTGATTAATACATTAACATGCAGAGTAGCAGAATGTAAGATGGGAGACAAACAGATCAGATTCAGATAAGGATGCAGCGCAACCGACCCAATGTTTGCAGTGAGATAGATAGTTGAGAGGAAGTTAGAGATGAGGAAAGAGTCCAACTGAGAATTGCTAGACATAGAGGAAGCATATAACAAGGTCCAAAGAAAGCTGATTTGGGCAGTCCTATAGTAGTTTGAAGTCCCAGAAACACTGGTAGAGTTAATGTAGGCTATATACAAAGACCCAATGAAACAATTACAAACAGTGCACAGACTCACAGAGGGGTTCCCAGTGAGAGTGGGTTTGCATCAGAGTTTAGCTCTGAGCACACTGCTGTTCATACAACTGATGAACTACATTAGTAAACAGGTTGAAGAGTACAGATCAACAAAGCTGCTGTATGCAGATGCAGCATTACAAGCAGACTCTGAGCCAGAACTTCAGCAAATGATAGGGGAATGGTGTGCAAGACTGAAGGAATACAGGAAGAAACTGAGTACAGATAAAACAGTGGTAATGACAACAAACTGGGGAAATCAGAAGAAGCCAAGAATTGAGATAGAAGGGGAAAATACTGCAGCAACTTAACAGCTTGAAGTGCCTGGAAAGGGTGGTCAAAGAGAAGGGAAGTCTTAATGAGGAGGTCAAAGCTAGAATTAGAGAGGCTGCAGCCAATTGGCACAGAGTCTCAGGAGTAGTGCAGGAAAGAAGAATGCCAAAGAAGCTCAAAAGCAAGGTGTTCAAAACAGTGGTGAGGCCAGTATTACCATACGGTCCAGAAACCTAGGCAGTAAAGGCAAAGCAGATGAGGAAGCTAGAGATGATGGAGATGAAGTGCCAGAGACAGGCGGTAGGGTGCACACTGTGGGACAGGCAAAGAAATTAGGACATCAGAGCAGAAGCCCAAGTAGCTCCACTTGCAGAGAAGGTCAAAGAGAACAGATTAAAGTGGTATGGGCACATGTGCCGGAAAGTAGAATACAATCTACTGAAAAGATTTGGGACCGGCAGGAAGAATGCAAGAGGAAACAAGGACATTTGGCAAAGAAATAAAGGAGGATCTGCAATAGTCAGGCATGGCTGTAGAAAAAGACAGGACAGTGGCATTGAATTCAGAGAGATGGTAGGAGTTGACAAGACATCCCAACACCATGTAGAAAAAGGGAAAGGGGGGGTTGATGATGTATGCAAACTGGTGGTCTATAATTTTTGGCATGTAACATTTAGCACCTTTCTTCCTAACGATAACATTATGACAGTATTTGTTTTAGTCACACCAACTCCTCTTACAGCATGCACTAGTCAGTAAAAATTCTAACTCTGAACCAAATGGGTAGCTTTTAGTGGATGAACAGTTTAAGTTTTTCAGTCTTTGAGAATGACAAAAATGTATTTTTATGTACGTTTTTGGCACTGAAGAATTAAAACAAAAACTGTTAATGTTTATCAGTTTCTGAATGAATTAAAATCATTTTTACCACAAATGCACTGTTTGTACATATCAGCTTGCTATATCAGCCACTACTAAATACACACACTCACTAGCAGATTTAAAAGGACCATCTATAGCTAATGCGGTTATGATGGTTACTGCTATGTGTGACAATCTTCAGTAGCATAACTTGTAGTCATGCTACTTCCATATGAGAACTAGCCATTTAGTAGGAGTGGCCATTGACCAAACCTACTCATTTGTATTATGTATTTATTTATGTATTTACATTTGTTTACCGGGAAATTCTGACTGGACGCAGGATCTTTTTCAGCAGATGCCAGGGGAGAAAAGCTCCACATCATGTACATGATAAATAGAGATAGAAAGTTGCAGCAATAGTAAATATTACAGGTTGCTGGCTTTAATACAATAACAAGATATTGATTATCAACATGTTGCAAGTTAAGATAGTTTCTTGTTTATAACATTAGTAACAAAGTTGTCAGACAAGATTTTAAAGTATGTAAAGACAACTAGCTAATTCTGACTGTGGTTAGTAGTGGCAGTAGTATAGTTGGGTTAAGAGTCTAGGTGGGGGTGTTAGTCTGGATTAGAGCAAGGACAAAGCCAGTGTAAATTTAAGTGGAATTTGAGTGCAGTCTTGAAAAGGCTGCTGGAAGTTAGAGTAGTTATAGAGGGTGGAAGATAGTTACAAAGTTTAGATATGGTACATGACAATATGGCTTCTCCTACTGAGTTTTTGGATTTGATAACAGTGAGTTGATTTTTGTTGCTTGATCGTGGGGACCTAGTGGAGTGATAGGGTTGGAGAAGGGTTTGAAGGGATGTTATGGGGGTGGTTAATAAGTTTATGAGCATGAGTGAATTGATTAAAGTGAAGGAATTGTGGGAGTTCTAGCCAGTTTAGTTCTTTAAGGGAGATACAATGATGGCTGTGGTAGGAGGTTCCAGTGGCAAATTTAGCAATTTTGTTGTAATAAGCATCCAGCTTGTGTAGGTATGTCTGTCTAAGGTTGGTAAGTATGGGGGATGCATAGAGTAGGGTGGAGAGTAGCTGGGAATTGGTTATGGAGATTCTAGCCGCCTTGGTTAGGAATTGGCGGCTTCGATATAATGCACCAAGTTTCTTGTGAACTTTTTTATTGTGAGAGATATGTGGGTGTCAAATGTAAGTTTGTTGTCTATTTCCACACTGAGTAATTTTATGTGTTCTGATGAAGAGATGATGGTATTGTCTTTGGTGAGAATGTTAAAGTGGGGGGGTGGCTTTGGAATGTTGGAACAGGAGAAGTTTTGACTTACTTGGGTTGAGTAGGAGCTGAGCATTGGATAGCCAGCTTTCTACAGAAGAGAATGATTCCTGTGTGATTTGTTGTAGTTCTGGTAGAGTGGGGGCAGAGCAGATGAGAGTAGAGTCATCTGCGTACTGTATAAGAGATGCTTGTGTGGTGGCAGTATGTAGGTTGTTAGTGAAAAGTGAGAATAGCAGAGGGCCAAGGATAGACCCTTGGGGAATGCTGAGAGTAACTGGGAGGTGAGGTGATAGGTTATCATCCCAGATTACTGATTGCTGGCGTCCAAGTAGATAGCAATGGAACCAGTTGCAGGCTGATTGTGAGAAGGAGAGGTTGGGGAGAGTAGAGAAAAGTAGCTCATGAGATACCATGTCAAAGGCCTTTGAGAGTTCTAGAAATACAGCAGTGGAGAAGAGGCCATTGTTTTTGTGATGAAGTATAGTGTTGGTGTAGGAGAGCAGAGCAGAGGTAGTGCTGTGATATCGTCTGAAACATGTTGGGTTTTGGAGAGGAAATTATTAGCTAGGAGGTAGTTGGAGACCTGGATGCTGATACATTTTTCAAGTACTTTGGAGAGTGGGGAGAAGATAGCAATGGGACGGTAATTGGATAGATCAGTGGAGGGGATGCCTTTGTGGAGGGGAATGATGTGGGATATTTCCATATTGAGGGAACATAGCCATCTGTTATGGAATGGTTGATTAGAATTGAAATTGGGTATTCATTCATTCTTTTTTCTCAGCCTTAAAGAAGCTGCAGTTTTCAGGTATTCAGAGGGGAGGCTGTCAGCTGTGAGTTTGGTGGGTTTAAGTTTTGACAATAGTCTTTTTATGTTGGAGGTAGGTACTGAGGTGAAGAAGAAAAGAGGAGTGGAAGGTTTAGGGTTAGGAGTTGGGGGAGGCTGTTGTAGGGAAGTGTTTGTTTAGAGATGTTATAGTTTCAGTGAAGTGTTTCTTGAAGGATTCAGCAATACTGCTGGAGGAGGGGGAAATGGATGGCTCAGGGATATCAACCTTCCCTGGGTGGAGGATAGTGTTAATAGTGGAAAAGAATTGCTTAGGGTTGTGGATGGTAGAGTTTAGGGTGGATTTTTAGTAGAGGGATTTGTCTAATTTTATTTGCTTTTCGGTTTTATTGCGCAGTTCAAGGAATGATTGCCTATCTGGGTTACTTTTTGTTAGCCGCCAATGCTCCCAGGCCTTATCTCTGGATTTCATTAGAGTTCTGGTGGTCTTTTGTAACCATGGGGCACACCTGGCTCTGACTTTGGCATTTCTTACAGGAGCATGGGTGTTTAGGATGGAGAGGAAGGTACTGTTGAAGAAGTGGACAGCCTCATCTAGGTTGAGGTATTTTAGTGGTGACCAGTTAATTTTTGCAGGGAGGAGATGAAGGAGTTGGGGGTGAAGTTGGACTTGTTCCATATTTGCATGTGGATAATGGGCTTGAGACTGTTTGTGTGGTGCCAAATTTGGAAAGTGGGGGAGTGGTCACTAAGACCATCAGGTAAGCAGCCTGCTAGGTAAGAGTGAAGGGCTTTGTTGACTAGGATCCAGTCACATAAGGTATGATTGTTAGGGTTTTTGTTGATTCGTGTAGGGGATTGGATGAGTTGAGTGAACCCATGGAGATTAAGGTGAATGGTTGGGAGATTGTTATTACAGGATATCCAGTTGATGTTAAAGTCGCCGAGAATTATGGTTTCCTGGGGTAGAGACAGAGTAGACCAGCTCAAGAGATTTTCTAGGGGTGTAATATTTTGCCCTGGTGGGAAATAGCATCCTATGATATTGATTGTTTTGTTTGGGTTTAGTTTGAGGATTGGCATAAAGGATTTCTTCATTGTTGTGGTGAGGGGCAGATGTGTTCAGGAGTTGAATATTGACGTGGTGTTCATAGGTTCATAGGTTCATACTAGGCTATCTGCCCGAGGGCATTTACAAGCCTAGCCCATAGTTTTGTGGCTTACGCCACCCCTTTAGTATGGGGAACTATACCCATTATTTTGCTGTGCCTCTGTTGAGCAGTGACACTGAGGTAATCCCTGGGGTATATCTGCGATCTCCCATCCATTGGTCAAGATTTCTCTTGAACAAGGCCAGCGAGGTGCTCTGCCTCACATATACCGGGATTTTATTCCACAGCATAGGGAGTCTTTGGGTGATGAATCTATCCCTCCAGCGCGTCCTATTAATAGCCGTGTCGAGGTTTAAGTTTCCCGCCCTTGTGGCTCTGACGGATCTAGATTTTTTGAGGTGAAGCATATTCATCAAATCTGGGTTTGACATGGCCTTGTATGTTAGGCAAAGGTCACCTCTGAGCAAGCGGTAAGCGACTGAATAGAGCTGGAGTTCTTTCAGTCGGGCAGCATAGGACAGATGTTTGAGACCCTTTATCCTTTTGGTGAGGAACTTTTGTGGCCTCTCCAGCTGCTGCAAGTGTCGGGTCAGATACATTCCGAATGGGGCATTGTACTCAATCATTGGTCTGATGAGTGATGAGTATAGGGAGACTATGACCTCCCTTGATCTAGATGAGAATCCCTTCATGATAAGGTTTAAATATCAATGCTGCACCACCTCCTTTTTTGGACAATCTGACTATGCGAAGGATGTTGTATTCAGGTGGAAGTATTTCCTCACTTTTGATGTGAGGTTTGAGCCAGGTTTCAGTTAGGAAGAGAATATCTGGGGAATATATGCTTATGCTGGCATGTAGTTCTTGGATTTTATTGCATATGCTTCTGATGTTTAGGGACATTATAAGTAGGTCTGTTGTTTTTTTGTTGGCTAGGAGTTGAGTTGTGGGGGAGGGTTGCTTGGACTAGGGTTTGTGGTTGGGTTGGATTTGGGAGAACCAGGGTTTGGATGGATGTCTCCAGTGAGGGCTAGTTTATACAGGGTGTTTAGGATATGTTTTATATACATAGTAAATTGCTTATGGTATCTTAAGGATATTTTATTTTTGAGTGTGTTAGGTGTTTTGTAATGGAGTGTGTGTATTGGGACGAAGTTTTTGGTGGCATGGGTTGTGTAGTTATACTGTAAATGTTTGAGGGAGGGTGTTGAGACAGTACAGTGGAAGTTGTTGGGGCATGTGGCTGTGGAGCCTTGGTAGGATGTAATGTGAGCTAGAACTACGCAGGTTAGGATTGTTATTATATTAGGTAGTAGCATGATTGTGTTGGATGTAGGGGGAGGGGGTGACTGGTGGTGTAGCCTAATTGGTGGTAATTAGGGGTGGGGTTAAGGCTAAGAGTAAATAAAGAGGTACTGGGGGCAGGTAGAAATAGGGGGCAGGGAGGGAAGTGAAGTGAGCGTAAGGAACAGAGTGGGCTAGAACCCCCCCCCAGGCTAAAGATTGCAGGGTAAGTGTCTAAATAGCCAAATTGTTAAGAGTTATTAGAATCTAGTAGGAAAAACAATCTATAGACCTGATTTCAGCTGTGTCCTTTCTGGATCGATACCTAGTTTGAAGCAGACAAAAAGTGGCAGTTTAAGTACCTTCTTAGCTCTATATTACAAGTGGGCAATTCCAGTGTATCTACTGGGTTATCTTTTTTTCACCTAGAGCTTTATCTTGGTTTACTGATAATTAAAAAGAAAAAGTTTAACTTGGGAATGTATTTACAGCTGATGGGGGTGGGGAGCAACTGCTGTTCCTAGCTGTGAGTAGAGCCAGTTATTTCTGCTTTAGACCAGGTACTTTCTACAGTAGCAGGCTAAGAGGAAACCGTAGCTAGAAACCTACAGTAACTTATTTTCTTTTTAAAGCCCTTGAGTCCTTGTGGCTGGCTTCTTCACTGCAGATGCGGTCAATGGCCAAGGATTCGGCAAGTAGGGGACTGAGAGATAACCCGTTCGCAAGGACAATGGTCACTAAATGAAAAGATGGAGACAAAAAGAATTATTATGTTAAGGTCTCAATGGGGATTGAGAGAGAAGTGCTGTAAAAAGTAACTGAAATAATAAATTATCACCCAGGTAGGAAGGGTATTGGGTTTAAGAGTAGCAGCATGTTATACTATTTACACAGGTACAAAGTGTTTAGTAAAAAAGGCTCAGGGAACTGTTATGCATTCCCATATGAAGCCCTTGACATAAAAAAACAAAAAAACACCTTACTTAGTGTTATGTACTGGATAATTTAGGTAGCCCATGAATTTAAAGAGACAGTTCTATCACAGATATAGCAGTAGTAAACTATCACAGCAATTGTATATAACAGTACTTAAATATCGCAACACAGACATTTACATATCTGCATTGCTATAATATTTCTCATGGTACAGCAGTTAAAACAATGACATTTTTTCATGATTAACAATACATACAAAACAGTAACAAAAAGGCACCCAGCTTAGTAACAGAGATAAAACAACTGGAACTGGTATCTTTAGAAAAGGGAAGGAGCAAACTACATAGAAAAAATGGGAATTGTGGGAACAGTATATGCAGAGCAGGAACAAGGTTTGATTTGAATGAGCTATATAATGCTTAACTGACAATGACTAGAAGGTTTATAAGTGATTTATAATGTTTACAACTACAGTTGTTTCAATTGTGTCTGTGATGTAAACTGTTTGCAACTAAAGTGACATTATTCTGTATGTTTTTCATTTATATAAATGTCAGACTGCTGTCCTCCATTCATCTGGTATGAAACCTGTTTGGAGGCTGTTTTTGAATAGCCTCTATAGGGGATCTGACAAGTCCTGTTTCAGGCAGCCTGATATGTTATTTGGTCCCACAGAAGTGGTGTTGCATACAGTGAGTTATTTTTTTTCTTTTCTTTTATTACACAGCCTGTTTATATTTGGGTTGCACCATAAAGGTTAATTTTTGAATTTGGCATTGTATATTTCTGAGCAGGGCAGATGCTTCTGTGCAGTTATTTACATATACATAGAATTTAGTAGTGAATGATTCTGCATAAGCAGTGGGACTATCAAACTGAAAGGGGATTTTGAATTTAGCCAGGCCATCACTCAGTTTTAGTAGATTACTGTTAGCATAATCTCTAAATACTGAGGTATTGGAATAAGCTTCTGGCTTCAATCTTATGGTGAATGTAACAAATCCAGTTTAACCAGGGAGTAAGTTACAGTTGGTATGAAGTAAAGTTTCCTCAATATTAGTAAAGACAAACTCAAAGGTTTTATTGTCCCTGGATGGGGTGCAGACTAACTGAACAAGAGAGTTTGTACACATGAAGTCCAAAAAAATTCTGGGTGTTTGAAGATGTGTAAGTCTCCCAGCTGGTGAAGGGAGTAGCTGAAGTCACCTAAGAGAATGGTGTTTGGCTTGATACACTATTAAGAAAGGAGGTATGGGCTGATGGGGGACATAGAGGGGTTGTACAGTTAGCTATGATATGATAAGAACTTGAATGGCACAGTGGTGCAGTGGTAGCATTGTCACCTCACAGCAGGAGGTTCTCTGGTTTGATTTTTGGCTGGAATGCCTTTTGTGCAGAGCCTGCATGTCCTCCCTGCATTTGTGTGGGTTTTCTCAGGGTACTCTGGTTTGCTCCACATTACAAATATGTGCATTTAGAGCATTTCTCCCTAGGTCTCCACTGAAAATCAACTTTGTTCCAAGTCGGACTTTCCCGGTAAATAAATAAGGGGTTTTGTTGCTAATAAGTTGGACATGGAGTTCCAAGTCATTACATTGTCTAACAAATGTGGGGTAACTATTTTTACGAATATGGAGACACTGCTGCTTTTACTGCCTTCATCTAGTGCAATGGGCCTGAATGTGTGGTAGCCACTGAAACCCTGCATCGATGGAGTACTGTCATTGGTCTTCAACCAGGTCTCCATGACAGTTCATATATTAATGTCCTCCAGAGTAAAGAATGCTTGTAGAGAGTGGAATTTTTTGTTAAAGCTCCTAGAGTTGAGCATCTTTATGTTGTCCAGATTCTGTTTTGTTAGGTTTAACCTTCTGGAGACTGTATTGCCTAAAAAGGCCCTATGGGGGGTTGTACAAGGATTTAGCCAATCCACAAAAGCCGTGGGGGGAAAAGTTCAGGTCATCCATGGCAAAGCAGTTATAACTGTCTACCATCTCCTCCCATGCTGATATATATACATTGCTCACCTTTTAGTAACAGCAGAAGCTAAGCCACTCATTGAAGTCAAGTTCTTCCTGTAAATGTTTCTACTAAATTATTTTGTTAAAAAAATGCATGGTTAGCAAGTTAACCTTTTGTCCAATGGTCCCTAGTAAGATTTCAAAAAGATAGTGGTTTAGTTTAATTTAACTTTTTGACAAAAGAGTCACATTCTTCCCTGGTACCTCACCAGATAAAAAAAAAACACTCTAGCAAAATCCTACACTGAGAACACAACTGCCTAGGCAGATTTGGTCACAAAAACTATGTACAATCATGTTAATAGCAAGACAGCTGTACCTACCCGGAATAAGTGTACAAAAAATTCAAAAAACAAGCCACCCTAGTGCAATCCCAACACCAATAGGCTGTATAATAAAATGAAGAAAATCAGGATAAAAATCCAAAAGTGCAATGCCCAGCAAAGTAAAAACTCTCTCGTCAATTTAAACAAGCAACTCGGGGGGGGGGGATTATCAAGTCTAAAAAAGCCAAATTTGAGGCAAAATGACCTCACAAACAGGGACAATCCTAAGCCATTCTTCAGCTATATCAGCAACCTCAAAGACAATACACAACAATTCGCCATACAAATTGTAAATAAAGCCACCTTTACTGAGCCAGAAGATATAGCAAATTTACTTGCCAACAACCCAGATAGCCATCAGGAAATCCCCTCAAACATAACTCCCAACCCCAGCTATCACTAAAAAACAGGTCCTCAATGTACTCTCCAAGGTCAAGAACACTGCATCAATGGGTCCTGATAGTATCTCAGGTCATGTTTCATGATATTAAGAAGGCATGCTATCAGGACCACTAGAATTACTACTTAGCTGTAGCCCCCGGACAGGCTTTGTGCCATGTGAATGGAAGACTGCAACTGTCATCCCTCTGTACAAAAGTGGGCCATCCACGGACCCATAAGTCTGACTAGTCTCATATACAAAGCCACAGAAAGAATTAACATGGAGATGCAATAACATAGGAAAACTTCAGACTCTGAATCCAAGCCAGTTTGGTTTTGTCAAAGGAGGTCATGCCTACTCAACCCGGTGGACTTCTACAAAAAGGTCACCAAAGCAATGAAAGAGGACAAAACCTTGACCTGGCCAAAGTATTCAACACAATGCCTTACTCAGGCATTGTAGACAAGCTCTAGAAATTAGGTATAAACCCCTATGACATCCATTGGATAGCCAGCTAGCTTAACAATAGGACCCAACAGGTTAGAATAGGGGAGTCTAAGCCAAGGCCAACATCATGGGCCTCTGGCTAACCAAGTTGCAGAAAACTACAAAATACCCACAGTCATAATATCCCCCAAATATGCAAATACCCTCTATACCTAAATGGGCACATCCACAATTGAAATGTCCACATGGCATAAATAACATGTCCTATGCAGACCACCTCAAAGCCCTATTCCTGAATTCTGTCTCCTACATTCTGTTAAGGGAAGCTTTATGCCTGGTACACAAGGTACCTTCAAATCCCATTCTGAAGGGCCTCCTTCATATCTGTAATACAAACAATACCAGAATTACCCATTTTAAAGACTTAAACCTTGCTTGTGATATAAATAGCACCTGATGGAGAGACAGATATGTATCCCAAAGACTACCTCTTCACTGGAACAGGTTCCCCATCCGTTTCTCCCCAACACAGTTCAACTGTCACATGGACAACTAGATGGGAAACTGGAAAGTCACAGCTGATCTGGCACCTATGTCTAAATGGAGACAAGCAGTCTGTAAATAGTTCATCTTCCAGGTCCCTACTTGTAAATGGTTTATCTCCCAAATCCCTGCTTACACTACCAAGGGTGTCAGAACATGCCAGAAATTTAGAATGCATAGCTAGACTTACAAAGACCCAATAGTTGTTAACCTAGTACATACTTATGAACCTGTTAGAAAGACTGACACAGACCGATAACTGGTACATAGTTATTTCTACTTAGCTCTTCTTATATCCCAGTAGATGTCAATTGCTTTAAGGTTTGTAGTTCTTCCTGAAACAGCATTTAATTTTAGGATAAAAGATTTGGACTGATTTGAAATGAACTATCCTAAAGATACTACTTTTTTGGGGTAGCTGTATGTTGAAAATCAGAAGAGTGAAAGTACAGTCCTAGGAGCAGCTGAACTGAAAATGCAAAATGTGGGATATAATACTAAGTCAGAAATTGTGATGTTCCAAGTAACCCCCCAACACTCACCGCACTGTTAGAAATATGGCAACCTAGAAGTTAGTACAAGTAAGCAGATGGGTGTGACAGGTACTGGTCTAATATTAGAGGGTGAAGGCAGGAAAACGCTTGTTGTTATTTGTGCAAATCTCATGATAATTTTTTTTTTCAAGTGTTTGGACTCCCATGATCAGGTCTCACACTTCTGATACGCCATTTTTTATAACCCAGAATTATATTTTTGTACAGCTACATAAAATAATTAACACGACAGTCAATCTTTGAGAAGTCAGTGTAACAGCAAATCATAACATTTGGGCATTCCTTGCATGTGCTCTTATTTCATAGAGAGAGGTTTCATCAGCACTGCCTGCATCCATATGATGGTCAAC
This sequence comes from Protopterus annectens, assembly GCF_019279795.1. Lineage (NCBI taxonomy): Eukaryota > Metazoa > Chordata > Ceratodontiformes > Protopteridae > Protopterus > Protopterus annectens. Next base: position 1,498,690,254 of record NC_056733.1, on the reverse strand, counting down.
AATTTCCTTGCACCAACTTTTCAAGGATCCTTGGTTGCACACAAGGTACTAAAACACAGTCAGCAAAGTGAAGAACCTTCCTGTGTTCCATGAGTCCATTCTGGTCCTCTCAACTAAATGTGTTTGCAGTACATCATTGCCCTTTGTATAAAACAGCATTCTAAATACATCAATAGTCAATAAATAGGCAGGATTCTAATAAAACAATGATAGGAAACTATGAACAATTTAGTTAGTGGATAGGAGGGTTGGTATCTTTACAATTACATTTACCTTTTCTCAAATTACTACTGCTATAGTAAATACCTCACATAACTGTGTTACTTCTTTGAGAAACATCATAGTAACAGTAAATTGTAATATTTTGGCAGATTCACAAGCAGTGTTTGCATACCCATGGGAAGTGGGCAGTTATAGGACCCTTTTATCATAGCCATACCAAAGCCTGTTCTACCTTTGGACTTTGTCACTAACTTGAATTATAGCCAAACTCTGCTTTTATGATTTGGGACCCAGTCACCTATCCAGTTGGTAATACTAGAATTTGCCACTAGAGTAGATATGGTTTGAAGTATGTCATGTACACCACTGAAGACCTTTGCCAGACTGAGATATGCTAATCTGCAGCCAGACTTTCATTTATAATATTAATCAAATTATTGCAAACTCAGTAAATTAATGAGATCTCCACTCAAGAACTTGTATTGACTAATGCCAACCAGCTGTTTAAATGCTAATGAAAAGAGGCTGAGTAAAACCATATCACAACATCTGCTAATGATATTAGGCAAACTGGTATGTCTATGATTATCTGCCCTATTTAGGTAACCACTTTTAGGAACTTTCACAAGTGCAGCTAATTTCCACTGTTCTTTAATGTACTCTTTTTTTTTTTTTTCTAGTTTTGCTGAAATAAAATGGTGGGTCATGGTGCAATACCAATGTATTTTAATATATTGCTTTTTAAGACAGACTGGAATGCTGCAGCTGCCTGATTGTTGTGTTGTTTCAACAATTATTTTGTTTATTGCAGCTATCAAGTCCTCATTAATTTGGGAGAGTGCTGCACACCCCCTACTGTAACGTCAGTAGGGTCTCCTTTGAAGTAAAAATAAAACCTGGACCTCCAGCTAAACGTGGAATATTCAGGAACTATTCTAAGGCTAACCTCCTGCTATTAAGTGAGAACCTGACAAAATTTCAAGCCCCCATAAACCTGAGAACATTGCTGCCTATGCAGAACTGTTCCCTGTACAAGCATGTTCATAGCTGCATAGAAGCAGCTGTACCCACCAGGAAGAAGTACAGAACTAACTCAAAAAACAAACCACCCTGGTAGAATCACAAAGTCAGTAGGCTGTATAACAGGAGGAACAAACTCATGGCAAAAATTAGGAGCTACAGCACCCAGCAGGATAAAATCACTCTAATCAAACTAAACAAGCATTCCAGAGGACAAATAAAGTCTACTAAAGCTGAATTTCAGCTAAATTTGGCCTCCCAGGCCAAGGACAACCATGAGGCATTCTTTAGCTATGTCCTCAACCTGAAAGGCAATACACAATTTTGTGCAGAGCTCATTGTAAATGGAGCCAACTATACTGAGCCAGAAGATATAACAAACCTACTGGCTCCAACTGTACCCCTCTCTCCCCCTCATCCTTCCCTCATGAAATACCATCAAATATAACTCCCCCTGCTATCACTAGGGAACAGGTCCTTAATGCTCTCTCTAAGGCCAAGAACACTGCATCAATGAGCCAAGACAATATCCCAGGATGCCTTCTAAATAGCATGACCTATCAGGGACTCTGGAATAGCTATTTAACTACAGCCTACAAACAGCTTCATGAATAGACAACAGCAACAGTCATCCCTCTGCACAAAGGTGGGCCATCTACAGATCCTGGAAACTACACACCCATAACTCTCACTAGCCTTATATGTAAAGAATAAAAAAAACATAGAAAGAATTATCATGGAAATGATTAATAGTGATATAGTAAACCTCCAGATTCTGGACCCAACCTAGTTTGGTTTCGTCAAGGGCAGATCATGCCTACTCAACCTGGTGGACTTCTTTGAGAAGGTCATCAAAGCAATGGATGAGAGCAAAATGGTTCATACTGCCCACCTTGACCTGGACAAGGCATATGACATAATACCCCACTCAGACATTGCTGACAAACTCAAGAGGTTAGGTACAAACTCGTATGTCACCTAGTGGATAGCCAACTGGCTCACAGACAGGACCCAGGAAGTTAGAATTGGAGTGTCCACCTCTACAAAGAGGCCAGTCAGAAGTGGAGTCCCTCAGGGATGAGTACTTGGACGATTCTTTTTTGGCATTTACTTCTTTGAAGTTAAGGTTATTGTCAGTGGTCTCTGGCTGACTAAATTTGCAGATGACTGCAAATTAGGAGCTGTCATTGAATCCCACACTGACACAAATGTTCTCCAGGAGGGGATGACACAGACAAACAACTGGTGTCACAGCCATGGACTAAAACTAAATGCTAAGAATGCATAATAGTATCCTTTGGGAAGTCATCCACTCCTAGTAACTATCATATTGACAACACACCCATTAGAGTTGACCCAGTAGTCAGGGACTTAGGGACACACATAGATAGTAATCTAGCCTCTGACTGTCATGTGTCTACAGTAGTGAGGAAATTATTCTATGTTGCACAACTTATAAACAAAGATATGGCAAATAAGTTAAGCCATTGTTCACTATGTTTGGCATTCATCAGACCTATCATTTTGTACAGTGTCCCCTCTGGTATGTACCTAACCAGGCATATCCAACAACTGGAACATCCACAGAGATTCCTCCCTAAAAGAATACAGGGCTTAAGTAAAATATCCAATGCAGACCACCTCAAGGCTTCAGATAGTTTCCTTTTCTGGAACTAGGAACAATCTGGGTCAAAACTCCCAACCTCTGTTGTATAAAAGTAGCATTACATTGCCTTTTTATTAACAAAAATATCTGTCATATCCATCATCTGTAAAGCTTGTTGCACTATCTTGCTCTGTTGTCTATAACACCCATTTGACTGCTATCTCCTGCCATGCAGGAAAGATGCAGTAAGGTTTCCTTTTAGGAGTCCTGGGAAAGGGAAAGAATGGGAGCTCCAGTCATTTAAATGTTCTCTGCTTAGATCTGCCTTTTCCTACTGCATCACAATTGTAGCTGGCTTGTTTTCCTTTATACCATTTATGTTGATGAAACAGCTGAGACAGAGCACATTTTTTATTACAGTTTGTTGTTTTTTGCCACCCCTGTAATGGCCCAGTAATCAAGGAGCCCCAATTCTCACCAACACCAGTGAGAGACGTGCACATTGGGAGGATGACAAGTAGACACGCAGTAAAGTACAATTTCCCTTAAGAGCAAACAGAGATCACAGTCAGTCTGGGGCTGGTTTCTCTCTCTCTCTCTCTCTCTCTCTCTCTCTCTCTCCAGATCCCCAATAAGACTCCCCACTGGCACAGCTATAGGGTTTAGATCTCAGCCAAGTGGTCTAGACAAAACCTCCAGCACCCTCTCTGTCCAACCAGTGTTTTGTGTCCCTGCCCAAGTAGCTGACACACACACAGACACACACACACACACACACACACACACACACACACACACACACACACACACACACACACACACACACATATTTGATTTCTATACAAACGCACAGACACTCCTGTGGACAGCTGGCATAGGTTTACTAGCTATGCCCCCTTCTGCCCAGACTATAAGGTAGTACCAGTTGCCACCAACCAGTCTTATCAGCTACTATAAGGCCTTTTACAAAGGGTGACCAATTCTAGTGTGTAATGTTTCTGTTATCCAAATAGTAAAATGTAAAAACAATACCGCTATATTTCCAAAGTATCCTTCAGCAAGAGCAGTACAGCACAACAATTGGAAATGAAAACTTCAAGGATACACCACGAGGAGTGAGGATAAAACTCTGGCTTTATTCCAAACGACACATGAAAAATAAAATGATAAAGATAAGCGCTTTCGCGTGCGCTGTGCACGCTTCATCAGATCTATTTAAACATTAATAAAACGTTTCTTATATAATAAATAACAACCAATGAAAAACAAACACTAATTCAACTAATTAAATTAAGTTAAATTGAATTAATACTTGGGTCATCAATTTATAAATAGCCCCAATCATGTTATAAAGCTGCATAGAACCAATGCATAGCATGATATTCATTGTACATCTTCATTTTGCTATCTCAGCTAAAAAACTAAGTTAATGGATGTTTATTCAATCCATTCGCTCTATGGCGATGTACACGAAAACAGTCCGAAAATATAATTCATAGGAACCATCAGCTGTTAATGTAATAAGGTTCTTCTAAAAGAAGATGTAACTTTTAGAAATTTAAGGTCCCAACAAAACTGTCTATATGTGCTTCTGCAAACTAGTAAGTGTCATTTTAGCTTGCTTATCTAAATCAACCTTCGTTTCGCCCTTGAAACATCATGTTGATTCACATTGCACCAATGTATAAAAAAACAAAAACAAAATAAACCATAACAGTGTAAAAAGAAAAAAATAAGAAAAAAATCGTAAATACTAGCAGCATATAGCCTATACTATCTTCTGTAGATATCTAACTGTCATGTAGCGAAAACGTAAAAATTATAAAAATTATATCTAAAATATGTCGTTTCGCTTCTCGGTATATAGGCATAAACACTATAAATAGTAACACAAATATATACAAAACTATCTATAGTGTATGAAATTATGATATAAAGTATAATGTGTATATCTAAATAACAAATCAACTTGGAATAATCCATGTATATCACTAATGAATAAAACTTTCCACTGATTATAAAAACTATATATGACTAATATAAAAATATATATGAAATGTACGAAATATATGAAATCTAAATATATGTAAGTATATAAATATATAATTTCTTAGAACCTAATTATCAAATTTTATTTTATTTGTTCAAAAATTGCTGATCTCACTAATCAATAACGCACCTTGATGGTCCAACATATGGCAGTAAAATATCTCAAGTTCTACCACAAAAATTATGTTGAATTACAATAATTAACTGTAAACAATGAAATTAATGTTCAGAGCACAAGTGCACGATAGAACATATGTGGCGAGTACCCCTATGAATTCAAATAAAATAAAGCATAACATCATAACGTCAAAACTCATAATATCTCAATACAATTCCAAGAATATGTAAAATGTAAAAATGTAAGAATATAAACATATGCATGTCCAAATGATGTCAATATCAAGGTCTATAATCATAAAACAAGCAACTGGTAACATATTGCCTATCGTGAAACTAAGACATATAAATCACATCTCAAGGAAAGCTGGAAATGTCTTATTTCATTTTATTGGAATGCCATATGAATAAATGAAGCTGCCGTATGAATAAAGTGAAATGATGCTATCACATATTCAGTTCTAGTGTATTCCATAACCCTATCTGCCTAAACTTTCAGTATTCATAGTTTCCATGATAAAATAAGTGAAGGTGTATGTAACACCATAGATCAATCTAGCAATAGCATATTAGCTTAAGGAATAGTCTATGCCCTTTAAGCTCGATATCATAAGAAACTATAATATAAATTCCATAAATCAGCTTAATGCATGAATGCTAATAATGCTATGATGTCATGAATAAATCTAGTGTCTCATGCAAGGCGGATGAATGAAAGCTAAGATTAAACAAATTTCTTGTAGTTGACACATACCAAAATCAACCTGGGAACACTATCTCTGTTCCAAGATAGGTTTTAAAGAGATATAATTATTGATTCCAGGTTCCCTATGTGCCCCAGATCTGAAGATCCAATCTAGTTCTAATTTCGCTAAATGATTAATGTTATCCCCCATTCTAATGTTCATTTTCAATACTTGCAAGACCCTAAACTTAAATTCATGTGTGGGATTTAAGTTAATGTGTCTAGCCAAGGCATTCAATTCGTTGTTCTTGCGGATATCATAAATATGATTGTAAATGCGTTCTTTTAGTCTTCTTTTGGTTAGCCCAACATAAAAGGCTTGGCAGGATGTCATTTGGAATAAAGCCAGAGTTTTATCCTCACTCCTCGTGGTGTATCCTTGAAGTTTTCATTTCCAATTATCCAAATAGTAAGTGTGACCAGAACTTTTAAGGCTATTTAGGAGTGGGCTATACAGTATTACCAAATACATATGTAAGTACTCTAAGAACTGAAATATCTCTAACAAACCAGCCATAGTTTAAACAGTTTGAATATATTTAATAGTAAATAATAAAAGAACAAGACAATACATGATAAATGAACCTATGAACTCATGAACCTATGAACAAAGGGTGACCAATTCTAGTGTGTAATGTTTCTGTTCTGAACAGGCAACCAAAAACTGAGGGTAATGCTACTCAATGCTAGAAGTCTAAAACTAAAAATGCACTCACTCGAGGCACTCCTTAAAATGAAGAACATTGATATATGTGCAGTGACTGTGACCTGGTTCAAGGCTCCAGAGAGCAACCCTGCACTACCAGTCTATAACACATACCACACTTTTCGGCCATGTAACCTGGACCGGAACACCAAAGGCGGATGTGTGTCCATATTCATATGTCTAAAGACATGCTTCTGGAGCATTTCTCCCCGGGCCTCCACTGAAAACAGGATCTGTGGAACCTAGTCGGACTTTCCCGGTCAACAAATGTTAAATAATTAAATAAATAAAAAATAAATAAATTCATTAAGGATATCCACACCTCCAGGCTAGTTGCTCAGCATAATGCATCTGAGGTTATCCAAGTGCAACTAACTCTGGGCAAAACTGCAATCCAAATTGTAGCTTGCTACAGATCCCTCACCATGCCCCAGGATTCCCACTCCTCTTTTCTTGATGTACTGGAAAATATTAGGGTTCAACCAAACACTCTAATAATGGGTGATTTCAACTACCTCACCATTAACTGGAAAAACTACTCATGTACCAACTCCTTCACTCAACGCTTTCTGGAATTCATAAACTCCAATGCCCTGGATCAACTTATCCACACCCCCATCAGGGGAACAATATCCTAGATCTAGTCATTACCAACATGAGTGACCAGTGTTCCACACCTGAAGTCAATGCTTCATTGGTCCGATCCGACCATAAGCTAATCACCCTAGATATCCACATCCTGTCCCCACCCCCCATTAAGGAAACCACGGTAAAAATTTTCTCCAAAGCCAACTTCATGCTTCTTAAGACAGAAGTGGTGAACTTCATGACACCCATGCAGGTGGACAATACAGTTATGACTACTGAATCCTACACAATTGCATTTTAGAAACACTTACATGAGTGCATGAATCATGCTATCCCAAACAGAACCAAGATGCTATCCTCCAAAAAAAGGAAGCCAATCTGGTGGTCCCCTGCCATAAACAAACTGTACAACAGAAGGAAGTAACTGTTGCAAAAGAGAGTAAAATCCCATGAGTGGAGGAGCTCCCTGGTCAGCCTCAGTAAGAAGCTGCAATCCCTGAAAAAATTGTCCAAAGTTAGTTACGAAAACAAAATCACCACTGATTCTAAAGACAACCACAAAGCATTCTATAGCTATGTCAAGAATCTCAATGGCAACACTCAGATCTGCTCTGAGTTACAGCACAATGGCACTAAATATACAGACCCAACTGATATTGCCAACATCCTGGCAGATAGGTTCAGTGCTAACTTTACCCCCCTCATACCCCCTAAAGGGCCCATCTCTATACCAGAAGAATGCAAAGTTCCTGTAATCACGGCTGCACAGGTAAAAACCACACTCTCCAGAGCCAAGAACACAGCATCCATGGGACCAGACAACATCCCAGGCTGCATTTTGTACGAACTAAAGAACGAACTGGCACCCCACCTAAGTACCATGTTCAATCATAGCCTCACCTCAGGCTTTGTGACCACTGAATGGCACACAGCGACGGTTATCCCACTCCACAAGGGGGAGCCACCACAGACCCTGGGAACTACTGCCCCATTAGCCTGATGAGCCTGGTCTGCAAGGCCATGGAGCGTATCATCATAGAACTTATAAACAAAGACATTGGTAATCTCCAAACTCTGGACCCCACCTAGTTCAGGTTTGTAAAAGGCAGATCATGTATCTTAAACCTGATAGCAGTCACCAAAGCCGTAGAAGAGGGTAAGGTGGTTCACACAGCTTATCTAGATCTTGCCAAGGCTTTCGACACCATCCCCCACTCTGGAATTATAGATAAACTCACTAAACTAGGTATAAATCCCATGTCACAAAGATGGGTTGCCAAATGGCTCACTGACAGAACCCACACTGTGAAAGTAGCAGACTCCAAATCCAACTTCAGACCAGTAACAAGTGGAGTACCACAGGGTTCAGTCCTGGGTCCTCTCCTGTTTGTTACCTACTTCTCTGAAGTACAGGCTAACACAGAAGGTCTTTGACTAATGAAGTTCGGAGATGACTGAAAACTAGGAGCCATAATTGAAACTCCTAACGATGTGGACATTCTACAAAAGGGCCTCACTGAGACAGATGCCTGGTGTCAAAGCCATGACCTCAAGCTCAATGCCAAAAAGTGCATTGTCATCCCCTTTGGTAAAAACTCTGTACCCATGAACGACAACATAGGCGGTAGTATACTTAACACTGAAAGTGTGATAAGAGACCTTGGGACACAGGTGGACAGTAGTCTCTTCTTTAATAATCACATCACTACAGTAGTCAGGAAATCCTTCTACGTGGCACACCTCATCAGAAAAGGTTTCTCATCCATAAAAAAGAGGTCATTGTTCCCCTCTACTCATCACTCATTAGACCCATTATAAAGTACAATGCCCCTTTTGGTATGTACCTCACAAGACATCTACCATAACTGGAAAGGCCGTAGAAATACCTCACAAAGAGGATTACCAGACTCAAACAGATGCCCTATGCAGACCATCTCAAAAAAACTCCAGCTTTACTCTGTCGCACATTGCCTACTCAGAGGTGATCTCTGCCTAACATACAAAGCTATGTCAAACCCAGAGCTGCTGGACATGCTCCACTTAAAGAAATCCCAATCCCACCAAGCTACATGCTCTAAGGACCTAAACCTTGTCACCACAATAAACAGAACATGCCGGAGGGATAGATTCCTGTCCCAGAGACTTCCCATACTCTGAAATAAACTACCTATCTATATCAAACAAAGCTCCTCATTAGCACTCTTCAAGAAAAATCTTAATGACTGGATGGGAACTAGGAAATTCACCCCGGGGATCACTTCTGTGGCTCTGCTCGACAGTGGCTCAGGAAAATAATTTTCTTGGGTGGCAAAAGCCAGGGTACCTTTTTGGCTGGGCTTGTATAGGCCCTAGGGCCAATAGCCTAGCACCTACCTATGAACCTATGAACCTATGAAATCGGCACAGTGACAACAGAGGTCAGAATCACAGGAAATACTTTAAAACAACATTGCAGAACAGTCTTTCATAAATACAGAAAACATCTAGACTAATCTTGCTATATTCCTATCTATCTCTATGAGAAATACTATGATCTAAGTCTTACTTACAGAGCAAAGACAAGTGCTGGTGAGAGGATGTTGTCAGATCCAAAACAAGATACAAAATGCACTGCCTTTCTCACTGAGATAGTTCTTAAATTAATAATACACATTACTGCTGGGTTATCTAGATGACATCACCATTTGACATCTGCATCTAGTTCCCAGGCTAAACAGATACTAACAGAATTTAACATGTCTCTATGAAAAATACTTATCTCTTAGAAGCTGACACTTATCTCTTAGAAGCTTGCCTAAAACTGGAAGTCGTAAAACAATTAACACTTTTACATTTTAAACCTAGTAATTAATTCTGTCTCAAACTATAGAAAGAATTTCCAGCTGCAGATATTCTGTCTTCTAGTTCTGGTAAATGCACTCATAAAATTCTTTATTTATTTTCTCAGAGTTTGCAAGTTAACTCTGTATGTCCCAACGTCTGCTATGAAAACAAACATTTGCACAGGCAAATAGTCCATATACATTTTGCTCTTCTCCAGCAGAGTGCAGTGTGGTTACATTTTTGAAGCTCAGCACAGAACATATAGTTTAATCATAACATACAGTTCTCTTAAATTTGTAAGGCAAGCCTGTGGATCATATTAATATTTTCAAATGACATGGGATTGTTTACAAAATTCTAACTAGCTGGGCTGGCAGCCTTCATAGTTCACCCTCCCCTGAGAACTCAAGTTAGTTTTTCCAAGTGACCCTTGAGAAATGTTGCTTGAGAGGATTGAGCCTATCTGGGAATACCTTACCCCATTCCCTGTCTTGAGAGCCCATCTGCATCGACATTGTTAACCCCACTGTGGTGCAGCACTGTCATATCTTATGCTTGCAACCCTAGGCTCCACCTTAGCAACTTGGCATTTTGCTGGCTGGCTTGATGTAACCATGTTACGAAATTGTGATCTGTAACTACAGTGAATTTTCTTCCATACAGATAAGGCTGAAGTTTCTGCAGTGCCCGCACTATGACTAGACATTCCTTTTCTACAGCTGCATAGCATTCCTCCCTGGGTTGGAGCCTAAAACTAAGATAAACCACTGGATGCTATTCTCCTTCTGAAGAAATCTGGCTAAGTATAGCCCCCACTCCATGGTTTGAAGCATCCACCTGCACAACAAATTATTTGTTGTAATCTGGACTGGCTAAACACAGGGGATATTCCCAAAGCTTCTTTAAGTTTCTGGAATGCCTGCTCACATGTTGGGGTCCATGCTACCTTATCTGGCCTGTTTTTCCTTGTCAGGTCTGTGAGGGAAGCAGCTATGGTACTATAACTGGGGACAAACTTTCTGTAGTACCCTGCTGTCCCTAAAAATGCCCTCAACTGCTTTTTGGTAACTGGTGCAGACTATGCCTGAATGGCTTCCACTTTGGCCGACTCTGGCCTGATCTTACCACTCCCCACTCTATGTCCCAGGTAGGAGACCTCTGCCAAGGGGAAAATCTTCTGCTCCTGCTAGGATATGATCTACCAGCCTCTGGAAAGTCACTGGGGGATTTTTCATCCCAAAGGGCATCTTTCTGAACTCATACAAGCCAAAAGGAGTCACAAAGGCTGACCTCTCTCTAGCACTGGGAGTCAAGGGCACCTGCCAGTAACCCTTAGTAAGATCAGTGGTGGTAATATACTTAGCCCCACCCAGCTGCTCTGGGGCTTCATCTGTCCTAGGCATTGGGTAAGCATCTGACTCTGTGTGACTATTTAATTTCTTGTAGTCCACACAGAACCTGGTGCTGCCACCCTTCTAAGGTACCAGCACCACTGGGGAGGCCCAGGGACTGCTGGACTCCTGAATTACCCCTGGTTCCAACATTTCCTGTATCTCCTCCCTCAGAGTCTGTTTGACACTCTCAGACACCCTATAAGGAGCCTGCCTAATAGTCCTGTATCCACATGGTGCTGCACCAAGTGGGTGCACCCTGGTTTCCCAGGGCAAATGTCCCCAAACTCCTGTAACACTGCTTGGATTTCTCAAACCTGGGTAGGGGATAGCTGCTGGGACATTGTTACCCCTTGCACTGAGGAGTCAGTCCAAGCCTCACTGAGGAGATCAGTCACCAGATCCCCCTCAGACTCCTCCTGCAATCAACTGCAAATACTCAGCACAAGGGCCTCCCTATCATGGTAAGGTTTCATCATTTTATCATGGTACAATTTGTGCCCCTGCCTCCTGCCTAGCAGTTCTACCATGAAGTTAACATCACTGACCTTCCTTATCACCTTGTAGGGTCCCTCCCAAGCTGGCTGCAGAGCCATTACATGCTGCCCTACAGCATACTCTCTAGCTTGAACATTCCTGTCATACCAGACATTTTTCTGCTGCTGGGCTTCTGCAATGTTCTCCTGGGTCAGCCCATGAGTTCCCTGAGCCTTGTCCTGAGGTTTAGGACATATGCCACAATAGATTCTTTGTGGGATTCACACTCACCCTCCCACTCATCTTGAATTAAATCTAAAGGCTCTCTCACTCTATGCCCATACAGCAACTCAAAGGGTGAAAAACCTGTGGATTCCTGGGGAACCTTTCTGTAAGCAAACACCAGATAGGGCAGATATTTGTCCTAGTCCCTTTTAAACTGGTCTGTAAATACCCATAGCATGGTCTTTAACCTCTCAACAGGACCATTAGTCTGGGGATGGTAGGGGGTGGTCTTTAGGTGCTTCACCCCACAGTACTTCCACAGACAAGCCAGCAGATCTGATATCAAATTGGCACCTCTGTCAGTCAATATTTTTTTGGGAAACCTACCCTGCTGAAAATCTCTAACAAAGCATTTGCCACCATTCTGCCTCAATGGAGGACAGAACCACTACCTCAGTGTATCTTGTAGCATAATATACTACCACCAGGATATACTTTTTTCCCCTGTGGAACTTGGGGTACTCAGAGGCCCCACAATATCCATAGTTACCCTCTGAAATGGCTCCTCAATCACAGGCAAAGCCATCAAAGGAGCTTTCACCTTGTCTCCTGCCTTGCCTACCTTTTGGCACTGCTCACAGGTCCTGCAGTACACTGTCACATCTCTGGAAATCCCAGGCCAATAGAAGATTTGCATAATACATCTCTTCATACATTTTATGGCCATATGACCTGCAAAGGGAATATCATTGGCTATGGCTAGAAGTGCCAGATGGTAGACTCTGGGCACTACCAACTGCTGTATTCTCTCACCCTTTAGCCCTCCCTCAGGGGTCCACTCTCTATACAGTAATCCTTTGTCCCAGGATACAGATTCACCCTTCCCATGAGAATCATGTGCCTCACTAGCTACCTGCCTCAGGCCTTGCAATGTAGGGTCTGAGAGCTGAGCCTGTCTCAACTCTCTCTTTGTAACCCTTCCCAACTCCCCTTCCACAAGAAGTCTGGTATCCTCTGACAGAAGTGCCTCACTGTCAGCCTGGATACTGCTCACCTCTGCCCTTGCAGTCACTCTGTCCAAGGGAACATCAGTACTCACAAGCAGCTGTGGCTTACCTTCAGTCTCACTGCTACAGAGTAGCTCTCTCCCTGAAGTAACCACCTCACCAGTCCTGGCTGCAAGTGTGCGGTCTGTCTGGGTCTCCCTCAGGCTACCAGATCCACATGCTTGCCAACAAGCCTAACTGTGTGTAACTGCATAAACACATGGTCCTGCATTATCAAAATCATTCCCTATCAGGGCATCTCCAGGGATATCATCATACACACCTACTTGCTGGCTTCCTTTTCCACCTCCCAGTCAAGGTGAACCCTAGCCAAAGGTATTTGAAATGGGGTCCATCCTAAAGACTGGAGTAGACTGACCAGGCAAGTAGTGCTCTTCTGTAACCATTGCAGGCTTCACAATGATTATGTCAGAGGCTGTATTTCTCTTAGCAATGGTCTCAGTGCCATTCAGTAAGATAGGATATAACCTCTTGTGGTAGTTTGGTACCCTTGTTGTCTCAAGACAACTTACTGTTGGAATTTTGTCATTCCCACTTACTGGCTCTATCACCTTTTTCTCCCCACCTTGCCTCCGTGGACATCTATATGGTACATGGTCCCACTGGTTGCATTCAAAACATTTAACCCTAGGTCCTGGATGTGTACCTGGACTAGTGCCTTCCCCTCTTACTTGCAGATTCTGTTGGGGCAGTCTGGGCTGCCCACCATGGGTTCCCTTAGACCCATGAGCAGCAGTGGGTGTCCCTTTCCTGTGTAGGGATGCCCTGCTTGCAACATATAGGTCACCCTTCTTCCCCAACTTATCTACAGTAAGGTATTGTGTATTGGTTAACCAAATCCTCATGTCCTCAGGAAAAGTGCTAAGGACTTGTTCCCTCACTAAAAGGTCTGCCAACCCTTCAAAAGTGGTGAACTGACATACACTCACCCATCTATGAAAATAAGTGCTTAGTTCAGAAACATATTCACACACACTTTCATCTGCCTTGAGTCTATGCTCACAAAACTTTTTCCTATAAGCTTCAGGTGTTAGCTTATAACATTCTAGGAAACAGTTTTTTACAACATTTTGGAAAGAACACTTATAGCTTTACCATGGAGAAAGGGGGTCAGGAACCATACCCAGAACCCTTGGTCAACATTATACTGTTTACATACCCTCTCAAACTTATGAATGAAACTATCAAAATTATCCCCTTCTGTAAATTGTGGAAGATATTTACTGACCTTTGTTGCTTCTGGGGTTTGTTTACTCCCTTCCCCATTACCTCCATGACTCTGGTGAAGAGTTAGCATCTCCTTTTCATGTTGCCTCTGCCTCTCCTTCTCCTCAGTTCCAGATTTCTCAGTCTCTCTGCTGCTTCTATTTCCAAATGCTTGGCCTCCAACTCAAGTCGCTTTAACTCCAGATTGATTTTTAAGTCCTCTGTGGAAAGGTTGATCTGTCCATTTTCTGAGAGTTGTACATCCCCACGGCCGGTCTGATCATCCTCCTGGTTGCTATTCTCTGATGCAGCTGTGACTAAAGCTGCAATTGTGTCTGCTTTAGTCAGGTTTCCATTACCAGTCCTTTATCCTGGCATATCTCACCCAACTGGCTCCTTGTCAGTTTGCCATAATCCTCTGCTGACATGTTTGCCTGCTCTCCCTAACTAAGCTAACAAAAGAAATAAAGCAATTGTGATGAACTCTGAATGTTCACTGTGTGGCTGATTTAGAGCACAAACACATTCAGTGATCAGTGTACACAAGCTACAGGAATTCAATATCCACACCACTACAAGCCAATTAATATGTGATGTGGCTATCCCACCAATGCCAAATAATTAATATGTGATGCCCCTGCACTGGCCAAGTAATCAAGGAGCCTCAATCCTTACCACTAACACCAGTTTGGGACATGCATATTGGGAGGATGACAAGTAGACACACAGTAAAGTACAATTTCCCTTAAGAGCACACAGAGATCACAGTCAGTCTGGGGCTGGTTTCTCCTTCTCTCTCCAGATCCCCAATAAGACTCCCCACTAGCACAGCTATAGGATTAAGATCTCAGCTGAGTGGTCAAGCCAGAACCTCCAGCACCCTCTTTGTCCAACAAGTGCTTCGTGTCCCTGCCCAAGTAGCTGACACACATGCACACACTTTGAGATTTGATTTATATACAAACACACAGACACTCCTGGGGAAGGCTGACACGTGTTTATTAGCTATACCCCCTTCTGTCCAGACTATAAGGTAGTACCAGCTGCCACCAACCACTCTTATCAGCTACTATAAGGCCCTTTACAAAGGGTGACCAATTCTACTGTGCAATGTTACTGTTAACCAAATGGTAAGTTGACCAGAACTTTAAAGGCTATTTAGGAGTGGCCTGTACAGTATCACCAATTACATATGCAAGTACTCTAAGAGCTTAAATATCTCTAACAAACCAGCCACAATTTATAAGGTTTGAATATATTTAATAATAAATAATAAAAGCACAAGACAATACTTAATAAATCATCACAGTGACAACAGAGTTCAGAATCACAGGAAATACTTTAAAACAACATTGCAGGACAGTCTTACATAAATACAGAAAACATCTAGACTACTCTTGTTATATTTCTATCTATCTCTAAGAGAAGTACTATGATCTAAGTCTTACTTACAGAGCAAAAACAAGTGCTGGTGAGAGGATGTTGTCAGACCCAAAATAAGATACATATGCACTTACTTTCTCTCTGAGATAGTTCTTAACTTAATAATACACATTACTGCTGGGTTAGCTAGATGACATCACTATTTGACATCTGCATCTAGTTCTCAGGCTAAACAGACACCAACAGAATTGAACATGTCTCTATGAAAAATACTTATCTCTTAGAAGGTGACACTTATCTCTTAGAAGCTTGCCTGAAACTGGAAGTCGTAAAACAATTAACACTTTTACATTTTAAACCTAGTAATTATTTCTGTCTCAAACAACAGAAATAATTTCCAGCTGCAGACATTCTGTCTTCTAGTTCTGGTAAACACACTCATAAAATTCTTTATTTATTTTCCCAGAGTTTGCAAGTTAACTCTGTATGTCCCAACGTCTGCTATGAAAACATACATTTGCACAGGCAAATAGTCCATATATATTTTTGCTCTTCTCCAGCAGAGTGCACTGTGGTTACATTTTGAAAATCAGCGCATAACATATAGTTTAATCATAACATACAATTCTCTTACATTTTGTAAGGCAAGCCTGTGGATCACATTAATATTTACAAATGACATAGGATCATTTACACAATTCTAACTAGCTGGACTGGCAGCCTTCACAGTTTCGTTTTAAACAAAGCCCCTTTTACACTTACAAGTAAGTCAAACATATATTTCTTAACAATAAGATCTTCTTTTGCCTTTTCTTCTAATATTAACAATAATATCATTAAGTGGTAAATGAAATAAGGATTCTTGTGGTCACTAGAGCATTTACGTCTGACATCCGTATTGTAAGGCTGTGGGTGATTCAGAAAGCCTAGTCGAGATGCAGAAGCCTTATACCAGAACGTTTCTGCATCATGGTAAACTTTTCTGATTCTTATGCTGCTCTACCCAGTCATGCTTTCTTTTAGGAGAAGCTGAATGCCAATTCAGTAGTCCAGGGAGTGGGTAATTCTAATTAGTCACATGGTCTTTCTCAGAGATGTTCACTGGTCCCAATTTGCTCAACGAAGTGATTAAAATTTTATTCTATAAGGAAAGAGTACAAGCTGTCAAAAGACAGAGCAGATAAGTTTAGTGGAGCCAATGGTGTGGGGAGTGTCATTGTGTATGTGTGTGTGTGTGTGTGTGTGTGTGTGTGTGTGTGTGTGTGTGTGTGTGTGTGTGTGTGTGTGTGTGTGTGTGTGTGTTTGCCTACAGGAATTAACTCTGAAGAAGTCTAGTATTATTATGGATGAAAGTGATTAGTTTTATTAGTTTTATTGTTTATAAAGAATGAATGGTTTACTATAGCATTCGTTTTTTGTTCCAGTTAATTACAGTTGTGGGTCCTATGTGGATTTTGTTTTGATTTAGGTCTGCTGTTTTTTGTTTTTGGTTACAAGTTGAATCAGTTCTGTCCCAGGTCACTTTACAACAAGACCTGAAAGATGCCTGACCAATCCCCTGGACAGGGATGGTCCATTATGGATCTCCCCCCTTTTGTCTCATTTCTAAAGTCATTCAATAGATCAGGAAACACTTACCAAAGATGCTACTGGTAACACCTTTTTGGTCCAGACAACACTGGTTCTCCCTATTCATACAACTGTTCAAGGGAAATTTCAAGAAATCTCCTCAAAGGATGGACTTTCTCAGACAAGATACAGCTTCTATGATTCATCACAATATCCAAAATCTGAATATGTATGAATGATGGGTTTTGGATCCCTTTTAGGCACTTTTTTTTCTAAGGAAGTGCAACAGGTATTGAAGGAGACACAAAAACTTACTAGAAAATCTTATTTGTCCAAATGGAATATATTTTTGTTTGGTGTCAGAATATAGGACAGGGCACATTCCAAGTGAAGGCAGTACCTGTATAAACTTCTCAGTCCAGGTGTTGCATCCATTTTAATAAAGGTACATCTTTTGACAATTTCAGCCTGTCACTGGATCCCTCTCTTTCCTCTTTATATCTACTCAAACAATTTTCAAAGAGGGTACTACATATCAATCCACCAAGAAAGAAGTCTGAGCCTTCTTGGGATCTGAATTTTGTTTTGGAAAAAAAACTATCTGTGCCACCTTTTGAACCTGCAAGCCAGATCTGTCTTAAAATTTCTAACCTGGAAAATTGTCTTACATGTTGCTTTAACTGCTGTTGGATGGTCTCTGAACTACAGGCCCATATGTCTATTCATTTTTTGATCTTCAACAAAGACAGGGCAAATTTGAAAATGAACCCTGCCTTTATGCCTACAGTAGTTTCTACACATACAACAGAGAAATATACTCCACCCTGACCAGGGAAGAGATTATTTAAGGGAAAGGAGGGAGGTTGTCAGTACTACAACAATGATCTATCTGAGCATCTACTGTTATGGTGAGTTAACTAATATAGATGAACTTTCTTATTTTTCAGCAGTACAAAGAAGGTGAATTTGAACTTCTGATAAAGTCACATCCCTGTTATGTGAGAGTCAGCTGACTCATTACTACCCTCCTTATAAGTAAAATTGGAACAGTAAGAATCACATTTAAGTGAAACAGGAAGAGTCACATACTTTTAAGATTCCTTGCTGTTCCTTTTGATTATTCATGTTTGCTGTGTTTAACAATATTATCACTTTTCCGCTTCATTATCAAACATCCTGCTATCCATTTTAAAAAAGGAGTCAAAATAACAGAATAATGATGAAACACAGTTATTTGTGGTAATACAAGAGCAACAGCCTACTGCAATCACACTAAAACTTATTTTTAAATGTATGCTTGAATATCCTTAAAGAAACAATAAAAGAGTACAGATGTACAAGCCAATACACAGATGAAATTACACAAGCTATGATGGAGGAAGTGAACTACTGAGACCAAAAAGAAAAATTAAGAAGTGTTTACAGTGCTATCAATATATAAGTGCCACACTCCAAGCAAAGTTCCATGAAGCTGTGGTGTGAAACCAGTACTGGCCTTCATGGTGATAAAGACAGCATGGATGAACCTGGAAAGGTTAACCATATTAGGTCAGTAAATCCAAATGTCATGATATACTGTTCTACTGGCCTTTCACAAAGCAAATATTTATTTATTTATCCATCCTTTTTTAACCAGGTTAGTTCCACTAGGTTAATAGCCTCTTTTCAGATGAGACCTGAGATGGTATTTATACTACTTGGGTAAATTTGGCCATGCATCAGGTAACTTCCCTGACTCTTGGTAGTTGAGGGAAGAATTTGTGGGTTACACATCCTGACTTCCTGTTTCCTGTCCAGGCACAAAGGTAGCCAAGAGGAACAGGAAGAAAATATGGCTGATTCAGTTTTGGCTGAAAATGAAGTGAAGGTTGACGAAAATGTAGTTGAAATGGTAGCATCACTACCAGAAGTTTTTTCTGATGGTGTGGATGCAGAAAAAACATTGATATTGGAAGAAAAGGAGATTGTAGCTGTAACAGAGATAGATTCAGAGGAAAACTTTCAGAGGAGATTGTTTGAAGGAAAGACAGCTACTACTGAGAAATGCATAATTACAACCCTCCAATTGGGAGGGTTGCAGGATGATTATTTGGAAGAAATGGTAAACCAAAGTGAACCAGAAAGTGGAGCAGCAATTTCATGGAGTGACATCATGAAGAAAATAGAACATGAAAAAGGAGAAGAAGAGACTGTGTCAGAAAAAGTTCAAGAGACAAAAACCTATGCACAAACTGTGGGAGAAGAAGCAAAGAAAAAAGAAGAAATAAAAGAAACAAAAAGAAGTATACAGTGTGTGTGAGCTGTAAAAAAAGAAAGTTTGGACAGATATAAGGTTTGGCACTCTGTCATAGCACATCTGGGTGTCAAATCAAAACAGTAGTTCATTTTAATTATTGTAACTTGATATTTGAGACTGGGCAGCCCATGAAAAATGTTTTGGGTGCATATGAACAAACAAAAAATATTTATCCATGGCAGAATATGTCATGCAAGCTTTTTACAGACAAACAAAAAAAGAACAATGATCCAATTTAGAACTGAAGTTGAAGCAGAAGAACTGAAAGAACATTTGTTAACTATATGTAAAGAAGTAATGGACACTACAAAAACATATGACGAAAGAGAACTATGGGGCATGGGAATGTGGAGTAATACTGAAAATGGAAAATGATAATGTTATGCATGTACCTAGTATTATTGGTGTTCATGGTAATAGGGGTTTGTGAAATACAGGGATCAACCAAAAATGTGTTATTTTTGTGGAAAAAAATGATAATTTTATCAATGAATGTGACAAAAAAGCAGTTATTTATGTGGTAAAACAGGACATAATGCAAAAAAATGTGATTTAAAGTGCAAAAAATGTGGCAATACTGGTCAAACATGGCTAGCATGTGAAATGAATGTGCAAGAAAATAAAAATGAAAAGGAAATTATGCAGGATAAAGAGATAGTAGAATGTGTTATACAAGAACATGTACAAAAATACATAACTGATAAAGAGGTTATACATGAAGTTAAAGAAAGTAACAAGGAAAAAGAAACAGTGGAGACAACTGCGGAAGAAGCTTAATGGTGCACAGTAAGAAATAAAAATGAATTTGATAGGGAAAAGAGTTAAAGA
The DNA here is from genome assembly GCF_019279795.1 of Protopterus annectens. Taxonomy (NCBI): domain Eukaryota; kingdom Metazoa; phylum Chordata; order Ceratodontiformes; family Protopteridae; genus Protopterus; species Protopterus annectens. The sequence goes on along the minus strand of NC_056733.1, from coordinate 1,498,669,936 downwards.
AAGGAAAAGAAATTTCAAAAACATAATGCTTAGGGAAAATAAGAAAGGAAAGGGATAAACATTTTATTATACTGACTGTTCTTAAAAGTGGAAAATATTAGCTTTAAATGTGAACAGTATGAAAAGCCTTAAAAGAAGAATAGGTATATTACAATGGTGTGCTGCAGTAGATGCACATATTATTATTTTAGAAGATATCAAACTATTAACAGAAGAAGAAAGAACGCAAACTGAAAAATTTTGGAATGGTGTAGTAGTTTGGAACATGGGGAAGGAAACATGCTCAGGCATATGTATATTATGTCAAGAAAGCATTAAAATAGTAGATGTAACCATAGTGGAACTTGGCCGAACTAGGGTAATAGACATGAGATGGAAAACATATGTGTACAGAATTATAGCTTTATATGCATATGTAACAAAAAAAGAGAGAGAGAGAGATGATGTTTAAAAATATTCTTGAATATGTTTGTGTAGATATGGACATTATAGTGGTAGGTGATTTTAATTGTAATTTAAGGAAAAATAAGAGCAATTGTGATGTTAAAAATGACTAAAGAAAGTATGAAAAGTGGAAAGTTAAGTGTATGGGTGAATAACCACTGGACCTATAAAAGGAATGAAATTAGGACATAAATTGATTATTTTTTAATACCTGATAGTTTAAAAGTTATAAGAAAAGGAATTAAGTATGCTATATTTTCAGATCATGTGGCAATAAGGGTTAAAGGAATAAAGAGAATTAATGAAAATTAATTAGACTTAGAAGAGAAAAAGAACTTGTGGAATTTGGAAAAATCATATGACTATGAGGGAATTTTGTGAGAACTGGACTGTTCGGTGGCTTAATTTTAAAGAAAAATATAAAAAAGTATTTTTAGAATGTATAAGGAAGAAAAGAAAAAGACAGATATAAGATATTAAGTCAAGAAACGTTTAGAGGCCTATTAAAGTAGAAAAATTCATTTTATGAAAAAGAAAGATAAATATATATGTTCAAAGTTTAGTACCAAGATAACTGCCTTTGCAAGCCACTTTAAGCCTAGCCAATTATCCCTTGTGAGACTCAAACCCTGCATTTTGTGCTTGCAAGGCAAACACCTTAGCTATTAAGCCACCATCCCAACCCCCTTAAATGAATCAAATTAAAATTAACAATGTGTTATATAAGCAAAATATTGTTTACAAGGAAAGAAATAAGAGATAGCACCATGTTTTAGTAAAATAATAAAAGAAGGAAAAATAATAAGAGAATTAAAATAAGGAAGGTAAGCAATTAAGACAGCAAGAAGGAATATACAAAATAATTAAGGAATATGTATTGACATTATGTGTTAAGAGAGATGAAAACAGAAAACAAATTTACAAAGGTGAAAAATTAAATAAGGGAGATAATGAATGTTCAGAACAAAAAATAACCATGAAAGAATTGAATGAAATTCAAAAAGATAGTAACATGAATTCTGCAAATGGACTGGACGGAATTGAATATGGTATGTATGTATGAAGACATGAAAGAGTGGCAAAACATATTTTTATAGAAATTATGAATGAATGGTTAGAAACTGGAATTAAAGAGAAAGACATATGTATAGGAGTTATAAAATTTATATTTAAAATAGGAAATAAAGAGGAGATAAAACATTGGACGCCTATAACATTGAATAATACAGATTATAAAATGTTTATGAGAATAATAACAAAAAAATTTACAGAAAAATGGATAGAATATATGACCAAAATGTATTTGGAAGAAAAGGAAAAGGAAGCGAAGAGTTATTATGGATAATAAGAGAAATAATTGATGATATCATAAATAAAACTCTAGAAGAGAAGGTTATGATAGGGGATATAAGTAAAGCTTATGATACTATTCAATATAAATCATTATGGGGAATTTTGCAGGCTTATAATGTAAGCAAAAATATTACAAGTAAGATAATCTGTTTATGAAAGGAACTATGTGAAACTAAATGTAAATGGCTGGCTTGGGGAAGAAATAAAAATAAAATGCAGAATAAACCATGGCTGCCCAGCTAGTAGTGTAATTTTCTCATTAGTTATGAATGTAGTAGTGTAGTTTTCTCATTAGTTATGAATGTAGTAGTGAAGGAAATTAATAAAATGTCAAGTAGTGGTGGATACACAATGATGAAGGAAGTACAATTGCCAATAATGTATAATTATGCAGATGATATTGTATTAATTGTTAAAAATAAAGTATGGATGGAACAAGTAAATGAAAAAAGTATAAATTAAAAAAATTAAGTATAAATAAGGAGAAAAGTAAAGGATTTGGTTTTGAAGGTAAGATAGGAGGTGTTGAGTTCAATGAAAAAATATATAGATATATTAGGAATAACATTTAGAAGGAATGAATACTTACAACAACAATGGGATAATGTACTCAAAGAAGTAAAGAATATGACTAATGTTTGGAAATCATATAGATTTTCATATAAAAAAATACACTTGTTTTACATCATGGTAATAGGAAAATTGCTTATGTTGCTAATATCTGTATGATTCATATAAGTATGAAAATGAATTAATGAAGATTATATTCTCTTTTATATAGGTCTCTAGACTGAATCCAGTCAAAAGAGGGATTCTGTATATCAAAGAAGAGCAAGGAGGTTTGGGTTTAATAAGCCCAACAGTACATGCAGCATCTTTAATTTTATATAAGGTATTAAAAGGAATTATGAAGGAAAATAAAAACTTGATAGAAATGATACTATATTATAAATACAAAGAATTGTGTGAAGGAATGGAAGTTAAAAAATGAAGTAAAAGTATTGTGTTTGAAGAAATGAAAGAGTACCAAAACAAAATTGTATTATGGAAAATAAAAAAGAATATATGTGAGAAAAATAGAAATGAATGGTACTTAAGTATTATGACAGCATTTTATTGTATTGATCCATCGGAAGATTTAGAAATAGATAAGAAAAAAGTCATAATGATGAGATATAATAACTATAAAAAGATTAAAGAATGTAATGATTTTTTAATGGAGATTGTCTATTAGAAAACTGCCAGTTAAGGAAAATATGCCATACAAAAAAAAGTAAGATAGAATATGTAATAAATGTGGAGAGTTTGAGACTACTGACTATGTGTTTTTGAAATGTGAAAGATTTAATAATTTGTGGAAAGAAATATGTAAAGTGTATATGTAATATAGGGTGACAAGTTTGTTAAAATATGAACAAACATGGACATAATAGAATTTGGTTATTATGGTGTACACAGACAGGAAGATGTGAAGAAAATGGACAGAGTAATAGTTTATGCTTCATGGACTATATGGAACAAGAGACTAAATGAAATTAAATAAAATGGAAAATGGACTTTGACAAAGATTTTGGAAAAAATAATGTTTTGGTTGTGGATAAAAGAGTGGGGAGAAATGCTTAAATTGAAGTTTATAATATACAGAGATTTGTAAACATATTTAAATAATGTAAATATGTAAATAATATGTAATGTATATATCAATAACAAACCCCTACTCTTGGTAGTCAGGGAAAGGATTTGTGTGTTACACATCCTGACTTCCTGTTTCCTGTCCAGGCACAGAGGCAGCCAGGAGGAACAGGGAGAAAATATGGCTGATTCAGCTTTGGCTGAAAATGAAGTGAAATCTGAAGAAAATGTAGCTGAAATGGTAGGATTGCTACCAGAAGCTTTTTTTCCTGATGATGCGGGTGCAGAAAAAACAGTGATATTGGAAAAAAGGAGATTGTAGCTGTAACAGAGATAGATTCAGAGGAGAACTTTCAGAGGAGATTGTTTGAAGGAGAGACAGTTACCTCTGAGAAATGCATAACTACAACCCTCTAATCAAGAGGGTTGCAAAATGATTATTTGGAAGAAATGGTAAACTAAAGTGAACCAGAAAGTGCAGCAGCAATTTCATGGAGTGACTCTATGCAGAAAATAGAAGGAGAAAAAGGAGAAGAAGAGACTGTGTCAGAAAATGTTCAAGAGACAAAAACTTATGCACAAACTGTGGAAGAAGGAGCAAAGAAGAAAGAAGAAATAAAATAAAAAAGAAGTATACAGTACATGTGAGCTGTAAAAAAGAAGAAATTCTGGAATATAAGGTTTGGGGCTCTGTCATAGCAGCTCTTGGTGTCAAAGCAAAAGAGGTAAGACATTAATTTTAATTAATAAAGAGACTTTTTGTGACTTGATATTTGAGACTGGGCAGGCGATAGAAAATTTTTTGGGTGAACAAAAGAAAAATATGTATCCATGGTAAGAATATATCATGCAAGAGTTTTACAGATTTTACAATTAAACGTTTGTTAGAAGTTGAACAAATAAATATAGTCATAATATTAATGTGTTTATTGTGGTGCATGTAAACAGGAAGAAGTGAAGAAAATGGACAGAGTAATATTTTATGCTTCATAGACTATATGGAACAAGAGACTAAATGAAATTAAATAAAATGGAAAATGGACTTTGATAAAGATTTTGAAAACAATGTTTTGGTTGTGGATAAAAGAGTGGGGGAAATGCTTAAATTGAAGTTTATAATGTATGGAGATTTGTAATGTAAATATGTAAATAATATGTAATGTATATATTAATAAAAAAAACCCTACTCTTTTTGATAGGTGCTGTGGGATCATTTACATCCAAGCTACCACCAACTCAGGCAGATGAAACCACAGTTTAACATCTCATCCAAAGGATGACAAATTCAGGAGTTCAGCACCCTCTTATACTGCACTGCATTGTCAGCAATCACTCTACCTGGTATGGGAATAGAACTCATAACATTCTACACCATAGGCAAGTATGATACCTGTTGTGCCACTGACAATTTTCATTTCTAAGGCATGATAATCAGCAAAAGTTATTGACTTCTTGTATTAACGTATATTCGATACCTTCTTTAGTCCACTGAGGGTCACGAGAGGTCTAAAACATATATCAGAAGCCAACAAGCATGAAACAAAGAACTATTTCTGGTTGTAATGCCAGAATGCCAGATCATTGCAGGAGAGCTGCAATTTTTTTTTTTTTTTTGCAGCCTTTAGTAGATGCTAATACAGGCACTTGAATTATTGAAGCATATTTTAAAAATAGTCATGAATACATTACAGATGTAATAACCAGGTGACTCTGTAGGATTTCATTGAAGAGATAATTTGTTTTTCCTGTTTGCTACCTTAGCTTTCAGAAGAATACACTGCAGTAAAGAGGCAATATTTTTAGAGTACCACCTTTAGTATAAAAAGTACATCGCGTGTTATCAAATATATGGTTATATAGAGAATCAAAAGATTTGGTCCTTAATATAAAGGTTAAATCAAGACAGTAATAACTTACAGAGAAAAAAACAAAAAGGCTTACTTTTCAAAATGTTGATTAAAACAAAAAACACAAAACTGTATTACGTTTGTAGAGAAGCAGGTCCTCTGCAACTCCTACACCCTGCATCTCTAAATACACAAACTTGGCAGTAAGGAAAAACTTCCTTATTTATGCTGTTGTGTGATCTTATGGTACTTTACAGTGCCTTATTGACAAAACACAGGAGCTGATAAAATTAGTTTAATGTTTCCTGTTTCATTCCAGCAGTAGTGTCTTATTTTTGTGTAAGCTTGTTGCCAGTGTAAGTAAAGATAGTTAAATTTCTTGTCTAAAAAGAATAAAAGGCTAAAGTAAGATACTTTATGAGATTAAAACATGTATTAGCATGATTTCTACTAGCTGTGAAATCAGTCTTTTCAGATACCCAGACTTTGATGACATTGTGAATGTTTTCATTTCTTCATTCATTGTAAGATTACCTGCTTTATCTAGTTGAGTCACTGGGCTACTGAAGCCTATCCAAGCACCAAGACAGGACAAGACAGGAAACTAATTATAGGTAGGATACGAGGCTATTATGGGATACACATGGTCACATACAGCATGCATACCTACTGGCAGTCTGGAGGATCATCATTTTACCTTTCATGTCTCTTTGATGTCAGAGGAAATTGGAGCAGCTGCTGACCTTTGGATGAAAAATGAAAGGATCTTTTGTAGCTGATAATTCAATTTTTTTTCCTACAGATGTGTATTGCAGTACAAAGAATAAGTCTTGGAGACTAGTTTTTGGTGTATTGTTGAGAAAAGGTGTGGATACCAAAGTTGTACTGTACAGTTAACAGCATCAAGGAACATACTGTTAAAAGAAAGGACTAGGGAAAACGTTGAAGGGTGCTGTTAACAAAGAGTCTACAAAGACCATTAAGATTTTACTACTCCATGTTTTTATGTGTTATACAAGAAATATCTACCAATCCAGAATATGTATATGAATAAATCCTAGCTCGTGTTTTTACATAAAAAGTTAAGTCAGTTGATATTCACAAGCAGTGTAGAAGGAATATGTGTATGTATTTAAGGGGCCATTTGCATATTTTCCTTGGGTCTCCTTTAAAGGAGGTTTAGGGCATTATACAATGAAGGCTCTGGATTGCCACTGTCTTTTAGATGCTTTTACATATGTGGCTTTTATATAAGAACTTTTACTTGTTATTTGTCATGTTTATATTCAAGCACTTCTTACTGTTGAATGTTCAAAAGAAATTTGAGTAGGCCAAGATTATTGGTAAACTGTCAGGAAACAGAAAGCGAATATTTGCACACTGCAAGACTTATACCTTGTTTATATCCCCCAACATAAAAACATGCAGCACCCGACCAAAGTAAAATATTTTAATGAACTGTTAGCAATGGAAATCTGCCATAAGAACACCATCAACCTGGTTTCACCCAAATCAACTTTATCAGTTTAAAACCTGGTTTCTTGTTGAACTTTTATTTAAATAATGAATGCAAATCTCCTCACACAATTAATTGAAACCTAAAGACAGATACAATAAGTAAGTTGAATAACCCCATTTAAATATTTCATCTTATATGAGCAAAATATTGACTAATAGATACATTTTCAAAAATAATGTTAAATAAAACTTTTAATATACCATCTAAATATGCAAGTATTATATCCTAATCATAACATCTACATAAAACATACCTATGGAAATACTACAGTAGTAACATCTTCTGGACAAATTACTCAGTTGTATAAAGAATACAGAACACATGATCGCTTAAGCCTGGAATATAAAAGAGTTTCTATGTTATCTGTCTGCATTTTTCTATATAGTCTAACAGACATAACCGGCCTAATTTATCTTGTCCACGTTTTTGAATTTTATCTATTTTAATAAAGAAAAAAATGCTTGCAGTATGCTTATAAAGAGCATTACTTTTAGCTTGAATTTCTGGCTGTTTTCATGGTTGGTTTCCTTGTATGGCCTCTGCACCTTGGTAGAACATAGACTACACTTTAATTTGATTTCACCTCACTTAAATGTCTCTGCTTGATTTAATTCAAATATTCTCAAACACAGAAACACACGTAGATGATGGAAGACAAACTATGCAGCATCAAATCCATCTTTGTCTTGTTGTTAGCCCCTTTTGTAGAAGCCCCTTTCCCCCTAAGAAACAACATTAGCCAATTATTGTTCTCTTTTCCAGCAGACATCTGGCTGCAGAATGAAACTAGACATCATTGATATAGTATGAGTTATGTTTTTCCAGTATTTACTAATAACAGTATACAGTATCACATTTCATTACAGTAATATGGATCTAAATAGATAACTTTGTGTTGGTACTTACATGACTGAATAACTGAAAACAAGAGCTGTAATAAAAATGCAGAATGTCTTCATAAGTATTACTGCTACAACCAACAAAATGGAAAGAACATAGTCCTAAAGAAAACAGAAACCATATGAAGAGGTAATGTTAGCCCAGTAATAAGAATTTTTGATAACATCATTCATTTAATGTTTCTGATATATTGTAAGTCCATAAAAATTAAGCACTAGCAACTATATTCTTGATACAGTCCTGATACAGAGAATATTAACATTCTGAAATAATTTCTGGATCCTATATTGCTTTAAATATTTGAAATTATCTGTTTAGAATGTCCATTGTTTTCTGACACTATTATATCATAGTATGTTACCACTGAAATGGAAATTGTAGTGTAGTTTTGTATGTCTGTGTGTATGTATGTGTCTCTTTATGTGTGTGTAGTGTGGAAATGACATGGCATTGAATAGTCTCTTATTTATATAAAGCACTTCTTTAAAAACAGTAAATAAAGCAATCACATAAAACATACAAAGTTCATTGAAGCATCAGGAAAATTAACACTGACAGAATTAATGCAAAGACTAATAAAAAGGAGTAAACCACGTTATACAGGAGGTGCTACGAAGATCCACCTATATGTGGCTATTTCGGATCTTATTCTGTACAAAGCTCACATTCCGTGGTTTAGTCATATGTGCCTTTATATAGAAAGATGTTAGAATTTATTTATTTATTTACATTTTGATGACTGTTTTGTCCCTGTTTGACAAAGTCCATTTTCAGAAGGGACTGAATAAAAATAATTTCAATGTATTCTTTAATAAGGAAATATTGTTGAAGAGTTTGATTAGCAAATCAAGTAATATCTTGTTCTGTATCTAAATTGATGACAGCTTCTGTAGTCCTTTCACAACACAGTATGCCTTTCTCTTGAGTTCAACAGTTTCAGTAAATTTGCTAGGTAGTTAAAGGTTCATAGGCAGGTACTAGGCTGTTGGCCCTAGGGCCTATATAAGCCTAGTCAAAAAGGTACCCTGGCTTTCGCCACCCAAGAAAATTATTTTCCTGCGCCCCTGTCGAGTAGAGCCACAGAAATGATCCCCGGGGTGAATTTCCTATTTCCCATCCAATCATCACAATTTGTCTTGAAGAATGCTAATGAGGAGCTTTGTTTGATATAGATAGGTAGTTTGTTCCAGAGTATGGGAAGTCTCTGGGACAGGAATCTATCCCTCCAGCATGTTCTGTTTATTATGGTGATAAGGTTTAGGTCCCTAGAGCATGTAGCTCGGAGGGATTGGGATTTCTTTAAGTGGAGCATGTCCAACAGCTCTGGGTTTGACATAGTTTTGTATGTTAGGCAGAGATTGCCTCTGAGTAGGCGATATCTGACAGAGTAAAGCTGGAGTTTTTTGAGACAGTCTGCGTAGGACATCTGTTTGAGGCCAGTAATCTTCTTTGTGAGGTATTTCTGCAGCCTTTCCAGTTGTTGTAGATGTCTTGTGAGGTACATAGCAAAAGAGGAATTGTATTATATAATGGGTCTAATGAGTGATGAGTAGAGGGGAACAACTACCACTTTTTTCCTGGATGAGAAACCTTTTGTGATGAGGTGTGCCACGTTGAAGGATTTCCTGACTACTGTGGTGATGTGATTATCAAAGGAGAGACTACTGTCCACCTGTGTCCCAAGGTCTCTTATCACACTTTTGATGTTAAGTAGACTACCACCTATGTGGTAGTTCATGGGTACAGAGTTTTTACCAAAAGGGATGACAATGCACTTTTTGGCATTGAGCTTGAGGCCATGGCTTTGACACCAGGCATCTGTCTCAGTGAGGTCCTTTTGTAGGATGTCCACATTGTTAGGAGTTTTGATTATGGCTCCTAGTTTGCAGTCATCTGCAAACTTCATTAGCCAAAGACCTTCTGTGTTAGCCTGTACTTATGAGAAGTAGATACCAAACAAGAGAGGACCCAGGACTGAACCCTGTGGTACTCCACTTGTCTCTGGTCTGAAGTTGGATTTGGAGACTGCTACTTTCACACTGTGGGTTCTGTCAGTGAACCAGTTGGCAACCCATCTTGTGACATAGGGATTTATACCTAGTTTAGTGAGTTTATCTATAATTCCAGAGTGGGGGATGGTGTCAAAAGCCTTGGCAGATCTAGATAGGCTGTGTGAACCACCTTACCCTCATCTACGGCTTTGGTGACTGCTTCATAGAAATCTATCAGGTTTAGGAGACATGATCTGCATTATACAAACCCGAACTGGGTGGGGTCCAGAGTTTAGAGATTACCAGTGTCTTTGTTTATAAGTTCCATGATGATACGTTCCATGGCCTTGCAGACCAGGCTCATCAGGCTAATGGGGCGGTAGTTCCCGGGGTCTGTGGTGGATCCCCCTTTGTGGAGTGTGATAACCATCTCTGTGCACCATTCAGTGGGCACAACGCCTGAGGTGAGGCTATGATTGAACATGGTACTTAGGTGGGGTGCCAGTTCATTCTGTAGTTCATGCAGAACGCAGCCTGGGATGTTGTCATGTCCCATGGATGCTGTGCTCTTGGCTTTGGAGAGTGTGGTTTTTACTTGTGCAGCTGTGATTACAGGAACTTTGCAGTCTTCCGGTATAGAGATGGGCCCTTTAGGGGGTGAGAGGGGGGTAAAGTTAGCACTGAACCTATCTGCCAGGATGTTGGCAATATCAGTTGGTTCTGTATATTTAGTGCCATTGTGCTCTAACTCAGAGCAGATCTGATTGTTGCCATTGAGATTCTTGACATAGCTATAGAATGCTTTGTTGTTGTCTTTAGAAACAGTGGAGATTTTGTTTTCGTAACTAGGTTTGGAGGATTTTATGAGGGATCTCAGCTTCTTGCTGAGGCTGACAAGGGAGTTCCTCCAATCATGGGATTTTACTCTTTTTTGCAGCAGTTTCTTTCTTCTGTTGTAGAGTGTGTTTATGGCAGGGGACTACCAGATTAGCTTCCTTTATTAGGAGGATAGCATCTTGGTTCTGTTAGGGATAGCATGATCCATGCACTTGTGTAAATGCTTATAAAGTGCATTTGTGTAGGATTCAGCAGTTGTACCTCTATTGTCCATCTGGATCGATGTCATGAAGTTTGCCACTTCCCTCTTAAGAAGAGTGAAGGTGGCTTTGGAGAAATTTTTTACAGTTGTTTCCCTAATGGAGGCTGGGGGCAGGATGTGGATGTCTAGGGTGATTAGCTTGTGGTCAGATCTGACCAATGAGGAATTGACCTCTGGTGTGGAACACCAGTTGCCCATGTTGGTAATGACCAGGTCTAGGATATTGCTGCCCCTGGTGGGAGTGTGGATAAGTTGATCCAAGGCATTGGAATTTATGAATTCTAGAAAATGTTGAGCAAAAGAGTTGGTAGATGAGTAGTTTTCCCAGTTAATGGTGGGGTAGTTGAAATTGCCCATTATTAGGGTTGTTGGGTTGTACCCTAATATTTTCCAGTATATCAAGAAATGAGGAGTGGGAATCCTGGGGCATGGTGGGGGATCTGTAGCAAGCTACAATTTGGATTGCGGTCTTGCCCAGAGTTAGTTACACTTGGATAATCTCGGATGCATTATGCTGAGCAACTAGCTTGGAGATGTAGCTATCCTTAATGAATATGGACATGCCTCTGCCTTTGGTGTTTCAGTCCAGGTTAGGTGGCCAAAAGGTGTGGTATGAATTATAGCCTGGTAATGCAGGAGTGCTCTCTGGAGTCTTGAACCAGGTCTCTGTCACTGCACAGATGTCGATGTTCTCCATTTTAAGGAGTGCCTCGAGTGAGTGCATTTTGAGGTTTAGACTTCTAGCATCGAGTAGCATTACCCTCAGATTTTGCTTGCATGTACCTGTTATGGTGGTGAATTTGTCATTTGAACCTTGCCTAAAAAAGGCACTATAGGGGTGGCAAGAGCCTTTGCCAGTATCCGGAATCCCAGGGGCGACAGGTGCAGGCCATCTCTGGCAAAGCATTATGGTCTGTCGATCATGTCATCCCAGGCAGACAGATACTGGATCCCCTTAGAATGACACCAGAAGCTTAGCCAATTGTTGAAGTCAATCATTTTGTCCTTGTACTGTGGTATCATTTTGGGTGATGGCAGGATGCCACTCAGGGCTAGGGTCATACTTGCCTGGGCTACAAGATTGGAGAGCTCCTCCATGTCTCTTTTCATGTAGTCCAGGGAGGTATGTCTCAGGTCATTCACACCAACATGGACAATGACAGAGTCATATTTGTACTTGTTGTGGAGTGACCTGAGTGTGTGAGTTATGTAGTGTATCCTGGTACCCGACAGGCAGCTAATAGTAACTTTCACTTTTTTTAGCCTGGTGAGTGGAACATCAGTGTTCCTGACTATAGAGTCACCTATGACTAGAATGTTGTGCTCGTTATTTCTTATGGGCTGTGGTTGGGTGGCACACTGCATTTGTGGGCTATGTATCATTTGGGTTGTGTTGGGGGGGTGGAGGTTGCTCTGCTTTGGAGGTCTCTGTTGCTTGGGCAGATTTTTAATGAGAGCCTCCGTGAATGTAGGTGTGTGTTTTGTATTTCTATGTGTGTGTTTTGGTGGAGCAGGTTTTGAGTGACTATGTGATGAGTGTGGTGTGGTGCAAATGTTTACCCTCTCCTCTTGGCTGTCTAGTCCAGTCTTGGGTGAAGAGAGCTTTGCGTCCAGTTTGGCTATATAAGTGCATCTCTCACAGGTTGTAGTGTTGGGTGGTAGGAGGAGAGGGTTGTCTGTGTACATGAGGCAATTGCTGCATTGTCCCAAGATGCCCAGATTCATCAGGTAGACAGGAGAAAACACCAGGAGCTGACACATAGACATGCCTGGATAGGTGCTTATTTATTAAGTACTAAAAACTGTTTTCCTCTAGACAAGTGAGGAAAGTTGAGTGTTGTAATAATTTGTAGCTTATCTTATTTAGTGCTTACAATGAGTTCTGAACAAGTGCTGAGCTCAAAGAAACAGATTTGAGTGGTAAAACTAAAAAACTGGCTAGTTCTAAGGGAAAATTTGAAGAGCAGACTTTATGGTGCCAGGAATATTTTAACCCTAGCTAAGCAAAAATGCATAAAGTGTATTTTTTTTTAATATAAAAGTAGCAAATGAGCAAACTGATTTAAACAAATTAACTAATTAGCCAATAAAAAGCTAAAAACTGAACACCGTTCCAGCAGTCTTCCATCAGACAAGTTCTAACTGCACACTCTTGCCACTAAGGTGCAGGGGAACCTTCTCCAGAAAAACATGGCCTGGATTAGTGCTCAAGTTATACAAACAAAGCTAGATTCAGCAGGTCTGAATCTAGTCTTGTTTTACAGCAAACAAGGCATACCAATTTCAGAAAGAAACAGTTCAAATATGCAGGTACAATAAGCCTTTAACCAGAAATTCCCAGCTCAGAAGGGCAGAATCTAGCCTCTCCTCCCACAAGAGTGCAGACCACAAACCTTTTTAATGTAAAATAACTGGCCTGAAGCCTAAGTGCTTAAACCAAAACTAATACACTTTTAGAATAACAGACACTGAGTCGTCAGTCAGCAATTCCCAACTTAGAAGAATGTAAGCTACCTGTCCTGCCAGAACAGTGCAGACCACAAACCTTCTTAATGTAAAACAAATGGTGTGAAGCCCAACCAACAGGCTTAGAATAACAGTTACAATTTAATCAGGCTACTACCAAGCAGTAATAAATGCAGCAGAATAAATACAATTGAATACTTTTAAGAAGAGGCTAAAGCAAAATAAGGTAATAAAGTAGGAAGAAACACAAATACAGTAAAAGCAGATGAATAAAGTGCAATTTTTTTTTAATAAAGTGCAAGGAGAGAGGAAGTGGGTTGGCCTTCTCAAATGTTCTCTCTGTATTAAGTAGAGTGAACACTAGACTGGGAGGAGTGTCCCAGATCAAATTTACAGTAGGGGCAGGCAACTGCAAAGCCACCAACTATAACAACACCACATGAATGGACAACACCTATAACAACTATAACAACACCCTAATAATGGGCGATTTCAACTACCCCACCATTAACTGGGAAAACTACTCATGTACCAACTCTTGTGTTTAACGTTTTCTGGAATTCATAAATTCCAATGCCTTGGATCAACTTAACCACACCCCCACCAGGGGCAGCAATATCCTAGACCTGGTCATTACCAATGTGGGCAACTGGTATTCCACACCAGAGGTCAATTCCTCGTTGGTCAAATCCGACCACAAGCAAATCACCCTAGACATCCACATCCCTCCACCAACCCCCATTAGGGAAACCACCGTAAAAAAAATTCTCCAAAGCCAACTTTACGCTTCTTAAGACAGAAGTGGCAAACTTCACGACACCCATGCTGACAGACAATAGAGATATTACTGCTGAATCCTATACAATTGCACTTTATAAGCACTTAAACGAGTGCATGGATCGTGCAATCCCTAACAGAACCAAGATGCTAGCCTCCAAAAAAAGAAAGCCAATCTGGTGGTCCCCTGCTATAAACAAACTCTAAAACAAAAGAAAGAAACTGCTGCAAAAAAAGAGTAAAATCCCATGACTGGAGGAACTCCGGGGTCAGCCTCAGTAAGAAGCTGAGATCCCTCATAAAATCCTCCAAACCTAGTTACGAAAACAAAATCACCACTGATTATAAAGACAACCCCAAAGCATTCTATAGCTATGTCAAGAATCTCAATGGCAACACTCAGATCTGCTCTGAGTTACAGCACAATGGCACTAAATATACAGAACCAACTGATATTGCCAACATCCTGGCAGACAGATTCAGTGCTAACTTAACCCCTCTCTCATCCCCTAAAGGGCCCATCTCTATACCCGAAGAATGCAAAGTACCTGTAATCACGGCTGCACAGGTGAAAAAACACACTCTCCAAAGCCAAGAACACAGCATCCATGGGACCTGACAACATCCCAGGCTGCGTTGTACATGAACTACAGAATGAACTAACACCCCACCTAAGTACCATGTTCAATCATAGCCTCACCTCAGAATTTGTGCCCACTGAATGGTGCACAGCAATGGTTATCCCACTCCACAAAGGGGGAGCCACCATGGACTCTGAGAACCACTGCCCCATTAGCCTGATGAGCCTGGTCTGCAAGGCTATGGAGCATATCATCATGGAACTTATAAACAATGACATTGGTAATCTCCAAACTCTGGACCCTACCCAGTTCGGGTTTGTAAAAGGCAGATCATGTCCCCTAAACCTGATAGACTTCTTTGAAGCGATCATCAAAGCCATAAATGAGGGTAAGGTGGTTCACATAGCCTATCTAGATCTCACCAAGGCTTTCAACACCATCCCCCACTCTGGAATTATAGATAAACTCACTAAACTAGGTATAAATCCCTATGTCACAAGATGGGTTGCCAACTGGCTCACTGACAGAACCCACACTGAGAAGGTAGCAGACTCTAAATCCAACTTCAGACTAGTGACAAGTGGAGTACCACAGGGTTCAGTCCTAGGTCCTCTCCTGTTTGGTATCTACTTCTCTGACGTACAGGCTAACACAGAAGGTCTTCAGCTAACAAAGTTTGCAGACGACTGCAAACTAGGAGCCATAATCAAAACTCCTAATGATGTGGACATCCTACAAAAGGGCCTCACTGAGACAGATGCCTGTTGTCAAAGCCATGGCCTCAAGCTCAATGCCAAAAAGTGCATTGTCATCCCCTTTTGGTAAAAACTCTGTACCCATGAACTACCACATAAGCGGTAGTCTACTTAACACTGAATGTGTGATAAGAGACCTTGGGACACAGGTGGACAGTAGTCTCTCCTTTGATAATCACATCGCCACAGTAGTCAGGAAATCCTTCTATGTGGCACACCTCATCACAAAAGGTTTCTCATCCAGGAAAAAAGAGGTCATTGTCCCCCTCTACTCATCACTCATTAGACCCATTATAGAGTACAACACCCCTTTTGGTATGTACCTCACAAGACATCTACAACAACTGGAAACGCCACAGAAATACCTCACAAAGAGGATTACTGGCCTCAAACAGATGCCCTATGCAGACCATCTAAAAAAACTCCAGCTTTATTCTGTCGCATATCGCCTACTCAGAGGCGATCTCTGCCTAACATTGAAAGCTATGTCAAACCCAGAGCTGTTGGACATGCTCCACGTAATGAAATCCCAATCCCTCCACGGTACATGCTCTAGGGACCTAAACCTTGTCACCACAATAAACAGAATGTGCTGGAGGGATAGATTCCTGCCCCACAGACTTCCCATACTCTGGAACAAGCTACCTAGCTATATCAAACAAAGCTCCTAATTAGCACTCTTCAAGAAAAATCTTGATGATTGGATGGGAGATAGGAAATTCACCCCAGGGATCACTTCTGTGACTCTGCTTGACAGGGGCACAGGAAAATAATTTTCTTGGTTGGCAAAAGCCAGAGTACCGTTTGGCTAGGCTTATATAGGCCCTAGGGCCAATAGCCTAGTACCTACCTATGAACCTATAAGAATAGGGTGGGACGGGGAAAAAACAGTTTTGGGACAGAGGAGAACAGAAAGCAATGCCAGAAAATATATAAAATAATTCAGTCAGTCAAAAAAATATTTCAGTCAGGCAAAATTAAGTAAAGCAATTAAATTGACAAAAAAATAAAATACAGTACTCTCTTTAAAACTGTGAGTTTGTACTTAACTTCAGCTTCTAATACAGTTGATTATAGCCAGCCAAACCATTCAGATAGTCAGCAGAAAATAAATTCCCAGCTATGCGGCTAACACTTAAAGTAGAGAGAAACCCACTAGGCTAAGAGTTAAATATCGAATAACAAAGAGGTGAGAACAGCAATAACCCCCTCTAACTGCAGAGGGACAGACAGACCATAATATTCAGTGAAACAATTAAATAGACAGAAAAAAGCAGTTTCAGGACAGATGAGAACAGAAAGCAATGCCAGAAAATACATAAAATAATTCAGTCAGGCAAAAAAATATTTCAGTCAGACAAATTAAGTTAAACAATTAAATAGACAGAAAAATAAAATACAGTACTAACTTTAAAACTGCAAATTTGTACTTAACTTCAGCTTCTAATACAATTGATTGTAGCCAGCCAAACTACTCAGATATTGAGCAGAAAATAAATTCTCAGCTATGTGGCTAACACTTAAAGCAGAGAGAAACCCTCTAGGCTAATAGTTAAATATTGAATAACAAAGAGGTGAAAGCACCAATAACCCTCTCTAACTGCAGAGGGACAGACAGACCACAATATTCAGTGAAACATTAAATAGACAGAAGAAACAATTTCAGGATAGATGACAGAAAGCAATGCCAGAAAATATATAAAATAATTCAGTCAGGCAAAAAATATGTAAATTAGGATGTACTATTTATTGCTCTGCCAGCTGTGTTTTACTAGAAGTGCTACTAACAAAGAAATAATTTACTCTGTTAGCTTTACTAGTTGTGAAATATCAGACTACAATGACAGATAGCAAAGTTCTGCAACACGAAATATATCAGATTTTTCTGCTTTCACAGCTGACATCACATTCAAATGATATTAAATACAAACACCACATCCAGACTCCGGTCACAATAAATAAAGACTTCAGTAAACATTTGTCTAGAAATATATTTCCTTATCTCAAGAAGCTGAGGAACAGACTAGTTATTGATTCTTTATTGGACCAAGGCATAATAATTTCAAAACTTGATGTTTGTAGCACTCCAATTCTACCTGTTAAGAAGTCAAGGAAATATTTATAGGTTTGTGCAGGACTTTTAGTTGACCATTATTCATCATTATTCTGTTTTCTTTCTTGTTCCAAATGATCCTAATGTTTTGCATACCCATTTGCTTTTACTTAAAGGGGACAGCAGTACACCCGGACCATATTTTTACCAATTCTAAAAAAAGATTCTGAAAACATTTTTTTATGTGGGGATGGTACAACCCTAATACACTAAATCAAGGAAGTTTATGGTCTCGTCCTTCTCAGATGCATACCAGTTACATAATATGTATATTACTTGGGACATGGTATTTTTGCAGGACAGCGTTCCCTACCCGTGTCTTAAACTGGAGCTTTTTTAAAGGTCCCTAGGCACACTACTGTTTCTCAAGTGAGAACTTTACTGGGCATGGCTGCATACTGCCAGCAATGGGTCCTGAGATATGCAAACCTTGTAAAATCTCTTCAGAAACTGCCTCATTTTAATACCTCAGAGCTGCTTACTTGGACTTCAAAGATAGACTGCTTTTACAAATTTAAAGGAAGTCTTATCTTCAGAACCTGAGACTGTGGAATTAACATTGTATCGTTCAGCTATGAGTTTAGTCAGTTTTCACAAACAGCACTGACTCAGCAACATGATTAGAAGCATAAATACCACACTGGGTCTCCCCTGAAAACAGGCTACTAGTCTAGTGGGACTAACCTGATCACAAAAGATAAATAAAATAAATAAATAAATAAAACTAAAATCTCCAGAAGCTTTTTACAGCAAAGTTGTGGATCTGGTAGCTTCTGGATTTCCACCTTTTCTGACGGCAGAAGGTACAGTAGCAGCAATATTGTCTTTGCAGTACTGCCCTTTTGTGTTAGGAATTCCACTAACTGTAACAGTGCTACAGTCTGCAGTTACTTTGTTAATGAAAAAAGGAATCCAACACCGCCCTACCAGCAACATTAATAAATGTGAACTACTGCCTTTAACTACAATTAACATTATATACTAGAAAGATGCCATGTTCTAAATCCAGCTTCGTTACTGCTATGTTAAAATGATGGATAAATGCATAACTGTAAACTGCTTGTAGAGCATTGCAGTAAACCTAAACTGGACCTAAAAGATGCTGCACAAGAAAGTGCTGAAGTGCTCACTTCAATATATTTATTAATAGCTCTGAAAAGTGCTCCCTTTAATGTATTTATTAATGACTCTGACTTTAGAAATGAAAAATATGAACTTATTTGGGTGTAAGACAAATGTAATGAACATAACATTCTTCAAAAAAAGGTAACAATAAAAGCGAAATTTGCACAGGTAGCTGAATCGATTGTTCAAACTAGACCATATTCGTAAGGGAAAAAGTGACAAAGAGCAGCTAAGCACATGATTATGGGCTGCTTTGAGCACAATGCGGGTGTTTAGACTGTAAGAGGGGACCTAAAAAAATGGAAAGCATGTTGTAGATTTATTGAAGGCCATGCAGTTAATAGTGTTATTATAAGATGTAATTCTCTTGAGACAAGGCAGAAAAATATGCTGCAGGGAAACATTTTTATTGCAGCCGATTGCTGAAGATAAATCACATTTATTTGTGCTACAGGAAAGTGACAATTCAGGATAGTGAGAATGAGGAAGAAAAAGCTGAAAGGTGTCTTGCATTTGGGCTACCTTTGGTGTCACTTAGATGGTATCCTGATGATGCCAAAGGAACTAATGCCTTACTTTGCTCATGTGTATCATGGAATATTATAGAATGTTACATGTAGTAAAGGGTGAAATAAATGTAATAAACAGAGTATAGTATGTTCTAGGACTTGCCTTAGTTACTCATAAGTTGTGTAAGTAAATGTTTTATTTATCAGAATATAATGATGGAAAGACACCAAAGTCAAGAACTGTACCATTACATATTTCTTTCTCACCTTTTCAGATCCGCAAGTTTTTGATATTAAAGCAGAAAAATGTAAGCACATACCTCTTAAATGTACAGGTTTTCTCAGAATGTCCAGATTTTGCCTCATATTTTGGTCTGTTCCTCATAAAAATTGTGGGGGGTTTTTTTGACAAATCACTGGGATAATCTAAGGATTAAAGTCACTCAATAATGACATGCATTTGATTTTCAGACTTCATATCCTTCAGAAAATGCATTCTAACACAAATTCTGTTATTAAAGCAACTGTATAAGTTTATAAGAGCAATATTTAAAATGTGTCCTTATTTTTGGATATTTATCCCCCCATTATGTCAGGCTGAGAGGTATGTGTAAGAGACATACCTATATTTCGGTCATGGAATGTAGGTTTAGTAATTGGATTGAAGCTTTCCTTTGTTCAACAGAAAACAATGTTAACACTCTTTAAGAAACTGTTGTCATTTTGGTGTAATAGTGCCCTTGGTGTTCATTTTACTGGACAGATTATGCAAAGTAGTATAATCTTTACTTATATAAAAGCAATTCCACTGCTTTTACAGTCTCCAGGTTTTGGGATTAGTACAGCATCACAATGCAGATCAGAAAACTGAATTTGTTAAGACATGTAAAGAAATAGGCTTAAAATAAATTAATGCTTTACCTATTCTCCTAAAAGCATGAGAGTTAATGTCATAAAACAGCAGGCCCAAGTCCACAGATGGGCATTCTATGAGAATTCTGGGGTTTCCACTAAGAATAATAAAAGATAATTTACACTTAAATGATGACTTAGTTATGAAGTAATGGCAAGTTCCCCTGCCCAGCCTTACTCCTACCTTAAGCGTATCCTTACCACTAACCCCAACCCTACATACTGCATCAGGAAAACCCTTTCCCCTAACAATACCACTATTCAGACAGCACTTGAGGTGGCTTTTGTAGTTTGGTTTTACTGACATATTTTTTTAATTGTACAGAAGTATTCAGTATTTTGTTAGTCACTCATAGTGGTATTCAATGTTTTGTGTGTTCGCTGTCTTCTATGTTCAGCCATTTGAGGTTTTCTCTTTTGTGTATTCAACCTTTCATGATTTAATCATATCTATTTATCTGTCTATCTTTTATCTATCTATAGGCTGCAAAAGAAGTTGAGACAAACAGAAAATGAGCCTAATAATAATAATAATAATAATAGGATAATATGTAAGCTGACACAATAACACCTTTTATAGCTTTGCTATTTATTAATTTTTATTGTATTTTATTTATACTTGTTTACTAGGGCAGTGCACTGATCTCAAAGGACCATTTGCAGGTACAACCCGGATGAATAGGATCACATAAGAAATGAACCAAACATATTTACAGATGCAAGAATATGCTACAACATTTAGTTTAAGAAGCAGTTAACAATGTCAAAACATGGATGGAAAAATGGAGTTATGCTTATGGATAAAATGTAGCCATAATGATTGAAATGGCCTATGCTATAAGAGCAGCAGCATATCATTATATAGAGAGGTAAAAAGAGATTAGAACAGGCAAGTGAGAATAGTTGCAAGAAAAGATATAATGGGGAGAAAACAGAGAAAAGGTGCAAGAGGCATGCAGAGGGAAGAGGAGTAGAAAAGAAAAGAGCGATGCAAAGAGAAAAGGGAAGTAGGATGAATGAGAGGCAGTAAGTAAAGGGGGTGACAAGATGAGATAAGAAAGGATAAAACTGGGAAAAAGGGGTATGTGAGAGAACTGCAAGTTTCATATTACATGACCTGTATGAGTGTAGCTGCACTTTGCTTGGGTGAAGAGGTATTCCTTGAATTGTTGTCTGAAGTCAGAGTATTTTTCGATGTTTTGAATTGAGACAGGAATGGAGTCCCATAGTTTAGGTGCTAGGATGGAGAATCCATGGTCCGTGCAATAGAGTTTACTTTTTGAAATTATTAGAGTGGGTTGAGCTTGACAGATACCCATGAGATTATATGTGGGTGTTTTGGTGAAAATTTATGACTGAGACAGGACAATGACTCAGGAGAAAGGGCTTTGTGAATTAGTGATCCTAATAGAAGGCTGGCTGTCAAATGTACTGGGATCCATTTAGCTTTGGTGCGAATTAGGCAGTGGTGTTTATTATTGGGCGAGTTAGTAATGAACCGACAGATTTTATTGGAAATGGTTTGTAAAGTAGTGGCTTTTTTTCTTTGCGGGTGCAGCTATAATAGGTAATCCATATTTGAGTTGAAATGAGTATGCCTTTTCCTATGGCAGCTTTGGCTGGCTTGGACAGAAGAGGCAATAGCTTGTTCACCAAGAACAGTAATGTGCTGATCTTTTTGTGTTGTGAATGTGCAGTTGAATGTAAAGTAATTGATCTAGCCAAATATTAAGGTATTTGAGGGATGTGGTAGCTTCGATGGTGGTACTGATAATATCTTTACTATTAAGGATGCTGGGTGTTTTGCCTATTTTTTGGTTCATTCCAAATATCATTGCTTTTGTTTTTGAGGGATTGAGTACAGGTTTCTGTCATACTAGACACTGGTTGAGGGTTTGGAGGTCATCTTAGAGCCAAGTTTCTGTAAAAGTGGGATTTGTTTGACCTCTAAATGACCAAATCATCTGCATAAAGAATTAGGGGTGTCTGAGGGCGATTAGATGGATGTTTGTCGATAATTATGGAAAACAGTAGATGGGCTAAAGTGAACACTGAGTTCCACTCATGTAGGTCATGAGTAAGGCCTACAATTATAATATATGTGCATGTAAACTGAGGTCATGAGTGTTAGCAATCAAAATAATGTATCACACAAATAGACCTCTGTGATCAGTCAATCAGACACTCCTTAATGTAGCAAAACCTAACATTTCTGCCAGTCATAATCATTACCCATAAACTATTGCAAAAATATGGAATGCTATACCTTCTTCAATTACATCTACTAGCAACCCTGAGTGCTTTAAGACTTTGCTGAATCAATACATGTTCTCCCATTGGCTATGTACATGTACCAGCATTGACTATAAAATAAAAATATTCCTAGCCTTCCTCCTTTTCCTCCCCATCTCACTTACAGCTCAGACTCCTGATATATACATTCAGTGCTTCCAACTTACTAAGTCCAACATGTGCCACAAGCCACACATAATCTACTATATCATTTACTTACCATATCTTCTATTCAGTCTTGATGCCTATATAGCAATAGCTCAAAGGCTAAACCTGCACTCAGTATCTTTAATCTGCTGCTCTCCATCTTTCACTCTCTACTGTAAAACTGCAGTACTGTATTGTTCACACATTCACTATTATCCCATGTCATCAATTGTATTCTTGTTTGGCTTGCATACTTAAAATCTAGCATCTGTATAACTAGTAGTATCTATTTTATTGCATCACCTATTCTGTAATGTAGTGTTCTGTACCATCACTGCTAGATTTCCGTATTTTGATTCTGTAGCTTTATCATGTTTGTTTTTGGAGCTTTTCTCCCCGGGCCTCTACTGAAAAGGGCTCACCCTGGCCCAGTAGACCTCCCAGTAAACAAATGCAAATAAATAAATAAATAAAATAGGCTTTCTTATATATTAATTTATGGATATGACATACTAGAGTTGGATGTAATGTTTAAATGCTTTATAAACATCTAATTACTTCTAAATACTGAACTTTGAATTATTAAAAATACAGCATTAGATGCAGAATCTGACTGAATAGTTGCATACTTACGTATATGAGAATGACTCTCATAGTTCAGCCCAACACCTGTAAGGATGCCAGACTAAATGTCCTGGGGAAGGATGAGCTACAAGTTGGATATTCTGCAAGACCACAATCAATGGACTAATTTTTTGACCAAAGTGTTTTAATCATCCACTGTAGAACCAGAGACACTGATTTTTGCAACAAATTATAAATCAACTGTATATTTTATTACCCTTGTAGTAGAAAAGAAAGCAGCATTTGTTCTAAATAAATATGGGTCCAAAACTGGGTAATGTGAAACAAATATGTTTTTCTCTAGTTAGATCCTTGTCCCATCCTCCATGTTTTCTGTCAGAATCATTCTTTTAATTTGTTGTCCAAACTGGGTTAACTCCAGTCTTTATAATGTTTAATAGCTGCACTATGATCTATGTCAAATGCTTTGCTGAAGCACAGATAGGCACAATTTATCTTGACCACGTTAATACAGGATGTATACTGTTTTACACTGGTTCTTTGTTTTCTTTCACAGATAGAGACTGATTTCTGGCTGTTGCATTCTATCTTTACTGTTCTTCCCATAGTAATTCTGTGACTCATCTCTCTCTATTATCTTAATATCCGTATTTAACAGTATTTAACGCTATAATTCTTGCTAAGCTGTCTTTCAGATCTGCTCCTGTATACTAGACTCATAGCAATTTCCTTCCACTGCAGACAAAATTAATTAGTGTTTAAATTGTCATTAACTAAGACAGGATCACATTTTTTAAATTACCATAACTGCAACAAGTTTTGTTTTGTGATCACATTTTGTTTTGGACTACTGGGTACCTTTAAATTTTACCCAAGGTCGTCAATAATGAATCACATTATCATTTATGGAATGGGTTTTGTTTACAGAATAGCAAAGGATATATATATATATATATATATATATATATATATATATATATATATATATATATCCCTATCATATGATAGAAACCTCATTTGACTGAAACTCATTTGACTGAGACCATAAGACTGAATTTTCAAAAGACTGAAAAGTCACTTGACTGAAACCCATAAGACTGAAACCCATAATACTGAATTTCAACATACTAAATTGTAAAATAGACCATATATAACCAGACTAAGTGAGGGGGCTACACCTCCCACACCTCCAATGTGGGGGGCTATGCCCCCACACTCCCCTAACTACATATACTAACTCCAGGATTGCACTACAGTGGGGAAAAGGGCATATAACTTTCACTTACCTTACAGCAGTCTACATGCTGCACTGCTATGCCCTTTTCCCCATGGTAGTGCGATCCTGGAGTTAGTATATATAGTTAGGGGGTGCTGGGGGCACAGCCCCACGCACTGGGAGGTGTGTGGGGCATAGCCCCCCACCTAGTCTGGTTTTATATGGTCCAGTTTAAAATTTAGTATTTTGAAATTAAGTATTATGGGTTTCAGTCTTATGGGTTTCAGTCAAGTCACTTTTCAGTCTTTTGAAATTTCAGTCTTATGGTCTCAGTCAAATGAGTTTCAGTCAAATGAGGTTTCTATCATATGATAGGGATTCATATATATATATATATATATATATATATATATATATATATATATATATATCTGGTCTATATTATCAGATTGAAACTTTAGTCACTCGAATACCTAAAGATTGATCTGGTAATATCGAAATCCAAAAACCGCGATTGGCCGATTTCACACAGGGAAAGAATTCCCTTGGCCATATGAAAAAAAAAACCTTTTAAACCCAAATCAAATGGGGGGCTTTGCCCCCCACAGCCCTCCTAACTAAATATAATAACTCCGAGATTTCTCTACATTGGACCAAAGGGCATAATCCACATAATGGCCAAGGGAATTCTTTCCCCTGCATGAAATCCGCCATTCGCGGTTTTTCGATTTCGATATTACCAGATCGATCTTTAGGTATTCGAGTAACTAAAGCTTTGATCTGGTAATATAGACCCTATATATATATATATATATATATATATATATATATACATACATACATACATATACACACACACACACATATATATATATATATATATATATATATATATATGTATACACACACACACACACACACACACACACACATATATATGTATGTATGTATATATATATATATATATATATATATATATATATATATATATATATATATATATATATATATATGCATACATACACATATATAAACAGTGGATATAAAAAGTGTACACACCCGTGTTAAAATGCCAGGTTTTTGTTATAAAAAAATGAGACCACAATAAATCATTTCAAAACTTTTCCCACCTTTAATGTGACCTATAACATGTACAATTCAATTGAAAAACAAATCTGTTAGGGGGAAAATATAAAAAATAAAAAACATACAATAAGCTGGTTGCAGAAGTGTGTACACCCTTAAACTAATACTTTGTTGAAGCACCTTTTGATTTAATTACAGCATTCAGTCTTCTTGAGTTGGAGTCTATAAGCATGGCACATCCTGACTTGGCAATATTTGCCCACTCTTCCTTGCAAAAGTGCTCCGAATCTGTCAGATTGTGAGGGCATCTCTTGTGCACAGCCATCTTCAGGTCACCCCACAGATTTTCTATTGGATTTAGGTCTAGGCTCTGGATGGGCCATTCCAAAACTTTAATTTTCTTCTGGTGAAGCCATTCTTTTGTTGATTTGGATGTAAGCTTGGGATCATTGTCATGTTGAATGGTGAAATTCCTCTTCATCTTCAGCTTTCTAGCAGATGCCTGAAGGTTTTGGGCCAAAAGTGACTGGTATTTGGAACTGTTCACAATTCCCTCCACCTTGACTAAACCCCAGTTCCAGGTGAAGAAAAGCAACCCCAAAGCATGATACTGCCACCACCATGCTTCACCGTGGGGAAGGTGTTCTTTTGGTGATGTGAAGTGTTGTTTTTGCGTCAAACGTACCTTTTGGAATTGTGGCCAAAAAGTTCAACCTTGGTCTCATCAGACTAAAACACATTTTCCCACATGCTTTTGGGGAACTTGATGTATTGTTTTGCAAATTTTAGCTGGGCCTGGATGTTTTTCTGCATAAGAAAAGGCTTCTATCTTGCAACCCTACCCCATAGTCCAGACATATGGAGATTATGGGAGATTGTTGTCACATGTAGTACACAGCCAGTACTTGCCAGAAATTCCGGCAGCTCCTTCAGTGTTGCTGCAGGTCTCTAGGCAGCCTCTGTGACCAGTTTTCATCTTGTTTTTTTATCAATTTTGGAAGGACGTCCATTTCTTTGCAACGTCACTGTTGTCCCATATTTTCTCCACTTTTTAATGACTGTCTTCACTGTGTTACATGGTATAGCCAATGCTGTGGAAATATTATTGCACCCTTCTCCTGACTGATACCTTTCAACAAATGAGATCCTTTTGATGCTTTGTAAGCTCTCTGTGAACCATGGCTTTTGCTGTAGCAGGCAACTGAGAAAATGTCAGGAATATCCTACTAGGACAGCTGAACTTTATTTGTTGTTAATTAGAGTCTCTTTAATTGATGGCAGGTGTGTACCCAAGATGACTGAATGCTGTAATTAAATCAAAAGGTGCTTCAACAAAGTATTAGTTTAAGGGTGTACACACACAACAAAGTATTAGTTTAAGGGTGTGCACACTTATGCAACCATTGTATTATACATATTTTATTTTGTATATTTCTCCCCCTAATAGATTTGTTTTTCAATTGAATTGTACAGGTTATAGGTCACATTAAAGGTGGGAAAAGTTTTGAAATGATTTATTGCGGTCTCATTTTTTTATATCACAAAAACCTGGCATTTTAACAGGGGTGTGTACACTTTTTATATCCACTGTACACACACACACACACACACACACACATATATATATATATACATATATATATATATATATATATATATATATATATATACAGATACATACATAGTTTTATATTCATTTGACTGAATCACAGAACATCTTTTAAAAAATGGATGTTTCTTGCCCATTTTAAAGTTTCAAACCAAATAAATGTCGAAAGTAACGCAACGGTCGACATTTACTTTTTTTCATATTTTCATTTTACAGTGAAATATTCACATAGCCCAAAACCACCAGGTGTGCAGTCATAAACACAGCAGCAAATGCACAAATCATGTCATAACGTCAAGTTCTCATATGGCTTTTCAACATTTTATGTATATGTATTCATGTAATTTATGTGCAATTCTTTGAAATGATAGTAAACCACATATATATATATATATATATATATATATATATATATATATATATAAAATATATACACACACACACACACACACACACACACACACACACACACACACACACACACACACACACACACACACACAAGTTTACTATAATTTTTGCAAATGACAATCAGTATTATGCCGAAAGTCAGATTGTCGTTCACAAACTGTGAAATGTATTGCAAAGTTGAACACACTGATGCGAATCCAATTCATTATTCGCATAAGTGTGTTCGACAAACTGTATGGAGATCGCGGTACAGTGAGGTTTGGAAATTCACCCATATCCTCACTGTAGTGTGATCCCAGAGATGGAATATATTGTTAGCAAGGGGTGTGAGGGCAGCAGTAAAAACGTGATATGTTGTATAGGAGTTTCATTTACATGAGCTCCTATACGGATATCACGTGATGTTTTCGAAGACAATGTCGACTCTGCTGAGTCGATCAGCTGAGTCAACATTGTGGCTCAGTCGTGATTCCGGTTGATGGTTTATTTCGAAGTTGTGAACGGGAATTGTTTTGCCTTTCGCAATTTTGATAGTAAACCATATGTATATATATATATATATATATATATATATATATATATATAGGGTTCCTATTAGAAGAACGAAAGTCCAAAATATTGAACAGCTTTATACGCGAAAATGCCATTCATCAATCTGTTTTTTGTGAGATTGTGGTACAGTGAAGATCGGGAAATTTGCCCTTTCTTCACTGTAGTGTGATCTCGGAGTTGGTATATATATAATTACCGGGGGGTAGGGGGGTGCAGCCCCTCACAATAAAGGTATCAAAGTTTAGCATTTTCGCTGTTTACAAACTTTCCTTCATATAATATAGACCCTATATATATATATATATATATATATATATATATATATATATACATATATATACACACACACATATATATAAATATATAAGACTGATAAAATTTCACTATGGGAACAAAAGCATATTCTTAATACTGTCTTCACTATTTCTTGTACTAACTGTACAATACTCGGTGAAACCCATTTGGAAGCTGTTAACAAAATTTACTGAATAGACTCTGTCTACTTCTCAATTACCATTTTTTACTTAATAATCATTTGGACCCAGTACTCTACATAATATTGTACAGTTACAACTTATTTTCTTTTTCATACTGTATGGTTACTACCTCCTTTGTTTATTTAACTTATTTATTTATTTATTTATTTATTTATTTATTTATGTTATTTATTTGACATGTGCTAGCCGGGATAGTCTGACTGAGCAAAAGCCCTTTTTCAGTGGAGGCCCGGGGAGAAAAGCTCCACAGTAAAACAAGTTAGTGCATCACAATTGCTAGTAAGATACAATAGTAAAATACAATAATACTATATGCAGACATTGCAGATTTAACACATTATTACACACTTCTGTTTTACAGTGATTTTTGGTATAAACAGAGGTTCAAGGAGCAAAATAAAAGAAGCAGTTTCAAATAGTGTGCAGGGAAGCTATTGTGTTAGTAAAAGGTTAATTGGGAAAGAAAACTGCTTTTAGAATTGGAGATTAATGACATATATATGTTTTGAAAGGAACTAAGGTAGGGAAAAGAAGAACAGAGAAGAGTTAGGTAAATAGTGGAAGAGAAGATAAAGTTAGTGAGGAGGTTAGTTGAGGAGTACAGTGAAGAAGAATAAGGGATGAGCTGAGCTAAGAGGAAACAGATAAGATGACACATACGAGAATATATAATAGCATAATAAGAAGAGAATGACAGTTGGATTACAGAAGAGGGTAAAGAGTTCAAGTAGGATATTTACAAGGACATGTCCAGGTAGTATTTAGGTAATCTTTTACAGCTTTCTTGAATTCATGGGTCTGGTTTATTTTTCATAGGGACATGGGAAGCTTGTATTTGTGTACAATAGACCTAATTTTTGGTGTTTTTTCTTAATACAGTGGAATACATGAAGGTCAAACTTAAGTTGGTCATCTATAATGGCACTGAGAAGCTTAGTATGGGTTTCAGCCTTAATGATTGTGTTGTTAAGGGATATAATGGTGAACCTGGATATCTGTTGAGACAGTGATTTGGGAAGGAAAAATAGAGGTTTAGTCTTTGTGGGGCTGAGTACAAGTTGGTTATTTAAGAGCCATTTTTCAATAAGGTTGAATGACTTTGTGTAAGGGTATATAGGTCAGGGAGGGTAATGGAGGTGGTGATGATTATGCAGTCATCTGCATACTGTATTAGGGATGATTGCAGACAGGAAGTGTAGAGGTGCTTTATGAAAAAGTTAAGTAAGGGACCAAGTACTGATCCTTGACAGACTCCCATCTTAATAGGGAGGAAGGGGGAAATGGAGGAGAGCCATTTGACCGCTTCTTGTCTGTTGGTAAGGTAGCTTTAAAACCAGGAAATAGTAGGAGTAGAAAGATTGAGTTGAGAGAGTTTAGAAAGGAGGATAGGGTGCGAGTCAGTATCAAAAGCTTTGGAGATATCAAGAAAGAGACAGGAGACCAGCTTGTTATTGTATTTGACCAGGGAGATAGAGTTTGTGAAGGAAATGAGGGCTGTTGTGGTATATGGTGTGGTCAGAAACCATGTTGTGTAGGTGAGAGTAGATTTTGGTAGATGAGATATTGAAGAATTTGTTTATGTACACATTTATCAAGGATTTTAGATAGAGGAGACAGTATTGCTATAGGCCAGTAGTTAGCATTATCTTAGTTCTATTTTGTATTTTTGTATTATGTGCTGTCTAATGACATGGACAGTGGACTAACAAATCAAAGGACTTGCCCACCTACACAGTTAACAAAATAAATAAATGGTATATTTTTTTTTCTTAGCATTTCCACATAAATTCTACAAGTGTGTTAATAATGACTTATTTGTCAGACACTTTCTTGTATCTAATAAATCTTTACAGTTTTCAGTGGCCCATTTGGCTGTACTAATATAATTAGAAAACATCATCACAACATCACTTGCTAGTTTGTATTATTCATTTATTCTATCCCTTCCACACTATTTAATCACATTGCATTGCATAGTGACCTATGTTCTGTATAAATTTTACCTTCTTACTTTCTAATTTTTTAGTCCATGATGCCTTCTTTGCCTTTATTTTTTTCACCAGGAATCATCAAATGTTGACAAATATCTTTGTTTAAACTGTGGGAGACTGTTTTCAATAAGCAAATAACTAACTAAATAACCTGCAGATAAACTCTGATGTCTGTGTCGGGATCACAGAAAACAGAGATCAAGTGGCTTGCTTTATGCTGCCAGCATCGCATTTATTCCACATATGCACACAATTCAGCTTAGTTAGGTCAAATGGATTATTCCAGTAAGAAATAAGAGCAGCTGCTTTTTTTCATTTAGAGTATATAATGATACCAAAAGTACAGTGTCACCATTACCTTACCTGAAACATTAGCTGGTCTGCACTCACAGTAATAAGTGCAAAACTGGTTGGTACTACAGAGGAAGAGGAATTCAATTTTAGCAATCCAGTCTAAAGACAAAAAAAGAAAATGTCACATTTTCAAATGTATATGAAATGCAAGTGGAGTGCAATATATGCAGGGTATCATATTTCACAAATGTTCTCATATAAAGTAAAACTATTCAGCCTTCAGTACAGTATTCTCTTTATCTCACAGCTGCATCATAATGTAATGCTGGAAACAAAATTATGTCTTATCTGTACATATTTAAAACATTTAAATAAAATTACCAGGAAATAGTTGTCTTATAAGGAGGTGCATATTCCTTCAAATTCAACCTTTCTGGAGAAATAATAAGTCAGCATACAGTTGAAACTGCCTTTCATTCAGCAACTTGGTAAGCCCAGAAAAATTTCTATGTAAACTGAAAGTGACATAATGGAATCACTTCATGGGCATGATTATTTAAAAAGGTCAAAAAGGTAAACTTCTGTATTGTTAACAGGTTATGGAAATGTTCTGGGGGGTTCTATTTGAGGTTTTTCATTAAAACAAAAAGTCTAGTAAAATGTAGTATATGTTCAAATGGAGATGATAAGAAAAAACTGTGTAAAGGATAAACCTGCCAAACACTATTAAGTGCATGCATCATAAAAGCTGGAAATAAACATTTTAAAAAAATGGCATATATAATAGGTGGAAATAATTACCTCTTATCATAACGACAACACTTTCCATATTATTTTGGAATGCGAATGAATGGTCTCATGGGTACAGACAAAAGGAAAATAATATTTTAATTACATTAAGAAATGTAACCGCGGTGGTGGTGCTGTGGTAGTGTTGTCGCCTCACAGCAAGACGTTGTCCCGTTCAATTCTCAGCTAGAGCATCTTCTGTGGAGACATGCGTGAATGGGTGTACCTTCGTTGAAGGTTGTGCGTTAGGGCCGGTAACTCAGCACGTAAAAATCAGCTGCCAATCATTAGTGGACCGGAGTTCCGCTGTGGCGACCCCTAACCAGGAAAAGCCGAAAGACACGACATTAAGAAATGTACAGTGAAAATAACAATGCTACAGGAGACCCATTTTGGAAAAAATGAGCATGTGAATTTGTTAAAGAAAGGATTTCAGGATGGATATTCAACATAATATCAGTGACAAAGGAGAGGAGCTCCAATACTGACAGAAGAAGGGAAAGAAAAGATAATAATGGAGATTTATTGTGGTAAGGAAAAGATAATAATGGAGATTTATTGTGGTAAGGAACTACAGGCAAGGGAGGAGGGTTACACTGTCATGTATTTATATTCCACCTAAAACTGCTATTAAGGAGCTAAAGAATATTTTGGGATAAATAATCAGCTTTCAGCAGGGAATATTACTTATAGGTGGGGGCTGGAATTTGATTTACAGCAACAATGATGAATCTGGGGGCCTAGAAGGGAAAATATAACAAAAGAAGGTAGATTTACAAAGAAATGTATGAAAATATTTGTTATGGAAGATGTGAATGCAGTAGTAGGAACTCAGAGAGAATGTATGTATTATTCCCAAAGAGACAATAACCGGGCTGGACTAGATAGAAAGTATATTTCACAAGAACATGTGCATTTAATTGAGAGCTTTGACCTACACATATAATAATAACTACTTCAGATCATGCACTAATAATAACTAAGATACAAAATATAAGATAATGAAGTACAAAATGAGACACTGGCATTTCCCCACCTACCTGTTCAAAAGAGGGGAATATAAGGAATGGGTAACGGAAATTATTTGGGACTTATTAATGAAGGTAGAAAATACTGCAGACATTACAGCTACTGAGTGGGATAAAATGAAAGTAGGGTTTAAAAATTGGGTACAAATAAAAGAAAAAGATGATTAGGAAGTAACAAGAATTATTTACAGGGACTGAGACAAAAAGTATTACAGAATAAGGGGAATCTCACAGAGCAAGAAGAGGTGCAACTGCAGAGTGCTAAAGAGAAAATAAAGGAGTACATGGATAATATGCATGCATTTAGAAAGATCACTGTTAAGCAACTTTGTTTGATAATAACTCCAGAGCACAAAACCTTTTGCATAATGATCTAGGCAACAAAAGGTAGAAAGGGTTGTTGTCAGACTTAGTGTGCCTATAACAAGAAAAACAACCAGAGATCCTGTAGAAGTATTAGAGATATTTCAGAAATTTTATGAACATTATTATAAAGCAAAGAAATGGGGAAATCAAGAAAAAACACAAATGGAAACATTTATGGAAGACTTAAATATGCCATGGTTAGAGGTAGATGAGGCTCAACAATTAACAGTAAAGATAGGTGATGAGATAAAATGGCGCAATAAAGTGTCTATGACTAGATGGTATTCTAGTGGAAGTTTGGAAGCTAAGAGGAAAGAATGTAATAAAGATCTGGAAGATTTTGTTTAACAATATTTTAAAAGGAGGAGAAGCACCAATATCCTGAAAAAAGCTGTGGTGGCTGTAATACCTAAAGATGGTAAAGACCCACCAAATCCAGCTTCATTTAGGCCCATTTCAGTTTTAAACAATGATTATAAAGTGTTCATGTCTATAATGGCTAAAAGAATGGCAAAGGTGTTGCCAAAACTGATAGATATGGATCAATGTGGTTATGTAGAAAAGCAAATATTTAACAACATTAATAGAACAATGATGATCCGATCCAGAAGGAAGCAGAACATATGAAAATATGTCTGTTGTTGGTGGGTCTTGATGCAGAAAAATATTTGACAAAGGAAGCTGGGATTATAAGAATAGGGAATGGAAACACTTGCATTCCCTGATACAATAATAAGGTTAATTTAGAGGATATATGAGGGATCAGAGGCAAAAATCAAAGTGGGAGGGTTCCTCTCTGATAAGTTGTCTCTGAACAGAGGAACAAGGCAGGGGTGTCCTCTTTCCTCTCTGTTATGTGCATTACATTTAGAAACACTTGCAAAGAAAATAAAGGAAATTCAAATATATAACTAGTATGGTAATCAAGAAAATTTGGCTTTATTTGCAGATGATATTATTTTGTACCTGATGATTCCACGGTGGTACAGCGGTAGCGTTGTTGCCTCACAGCAAGAAGTTCTCCTGTTTGATTCTCGCTGGAGTCCTTCTGTGTGGAGTCTGCATGTCCTCCCTGCAGTCGAGTGGCCTCCGAAAGACATGCGTGAATGGGTGTGCCTTCGCTGAAGGTTGGGCATCAGGCTGGCAACTTGGCACCATAAAAATCTACTGCCAATCATTAGTAAACCAGAGTTACGCTGTGGCGACCCCTAACCGGGAAAAGCCGAAAAGACAAACATTATTTTGTACCTGATAAAACTAGAAAAGGAAAGCTCAATGTTATGGAACATTCTGAGACAGTTCCAAGTTTTTTATGGATATAAAATTAATGAAGGGAAAACAAAGGCTATAGCTGTAAAATGTGCACCTACACACAGACTGGTTTAACAATACACATTTTTATGTGGACATAATAATATGAAGTATTTAGGAGTATGGGTTAAAAAGGATTATGTTGTGGCAGCTAAGGATATTCTGCCTGTGGATATGGATAGCAAGATATAAGCAGTAAAAATGGTTTTATACACAGGTGGTGGTTATTTTTATAAGATGAGAATCTGCGGATAATAATTAATAAAGAGTTGAAGGATTTTATCTGGGAGGGGAAGAGGGCAAGAGTGAAGTGGATTAAGCAGATCCTTCCAAAAGAACAAGGTGGTTTAGCATTATCTGATTTGGAGGGGTATTTCAGAGCTAAACAGTTAAGGCTCTAATACATAACACAAGCAGAAAGCTATAATTCAAAGTGGGAAGGGATGATGATGAAGCATTGAGGATTTTCAAGAAATAAGGAGAGAGTAGGGGAGAATAACAACAGTCATACAGAATATTATTATACTATTATATATTATATTAATATTATATTCATAAAGTAGCAGAAAGTATACTAAGAACTAAGCCAACATGGGAACGGAGAAAGGAGATTCTACCAATAGGGATGACTGCAACTACGGAAAAAGAGAATAGGCAACAGGAGGATGAAATTTACAGGAGGAAGCTGGCAAAGGAACCAAGGTATTGAGAAGAAATAATTAGAGATGGAAAGTTAAAGGAATGAGGAGAAGCCAAGAAGACATTTGGACTGCAGGTTAGAGACAGTATTTCCTATCAGGGATTGATATTGGAGTACAGACGCAGAGAAAGGGCAGGGGAATCCTAAGTGAAAAACCTGGACTGATAGAGGTTTAGCTGAATCTAGAACAGAAGCTGCTATTAAAAAGGGATAATTAGTAGGGCATATACAATACTGCAGAATAACTATAAGAATCAATCAGAAGAGATCAGAAAAGATTGGGAAGAGAGATTAGATAAGCAATTTACAAAGAAACAATTGAAGGATATATGTATAGATCCCAAGTATGCAACAAAGTCTAGAAGACCTACCCCCGGATTCACGAATCCTCCGTGTAAGACTAAATAAGTCTTACTCGGAGGCTGCAGTTGAACGGTATGATGTCAGCATGCCATGAGTATTCATGAGGGCACCCTGACTCAACTGCAAGTCTAACATGGACCGTGCAGGAAAGCAGGGGGCGTGTCTGACTGCTAAGCAGTCTAAAGGTCCACACCCCTACAAGTGTCCGAAATGCCAAATGTCAACACACAAGAGTGAGTCCGCTCAAATGTCCATGTACCCAACACCACACTCCCTGACATTGTAAACCCCCAGCACAGTTATAAAAAGTAAAACATTTAAATTTTTTTTTCTAATTCCCAATATAGCTGCCCGTATTTGCACGTGTGTGCATGGGTGTGCCCATTGCTTAGCTGCAGTTAGCAATCCCAACATGGAAGAGCATAAGAAGGAATGTTTATGCAAATTACACCAAATAGCAATAGCATAATGGTAGAGCATTTGCACAAAGAGGAGGCATTCACGGTTCGAGTCCCACCACTCCCCTTCCTATTTATGTTCTAAATTAGTATAAGAAATAATTCCTGACATATATGATTACAATTTTACTAAAAAGCATTGAAATGGCCTATGTATCAGTGAACAAAATATATATTTATAAAGGATCCTGACATATAATTGCCTGCAGTTAAGCAGCGCTTTACCCAGCGCAATATAGGTGCCCGTAGTTAAGCAGCGCTTTACCCAGCGCAATGTAGTTGCCCATAGCTAAATAGTGCTTTACCCAGCGCAATAGATTTGCGCGGAGGTGCATATCGTGCCAAACAGCGCACCGTAGGACAATGTGGAGCAACGTAGAGCAAAGTTGCCTAAACACAGCCACACCCCCTAGCCTGTCTGGACAGTAGTAAAATAAAATGCAATGACAAGGTTCAAACCCAGGACTCTGTGCTCCACCTTCAAAGTACTGAACCACTAAGCCATGACAGCTTGGGATAAACAGCCACTGTCAACATACATATACTTATAAATGGTAGATTAACCATTACTAAGCAGGTCTGCAGTCAGCAGAGAATTTTCAAAAATGGCCAATCACAAAAAAGTGTGGGAAATGCAGCATATTTAAACCCCATAGGTGGGAATACTCGCCATAACTGATTGTAGCTCCCATCTGCAGTTAGAATGGCTGGTGCTGGAGAGGGTACATGCTTCCGAGCGCAACGTTGGGGAATTGAGGAGTCGAAATACATGGTTTGGCTCCTTGTCCACTGTTATGAGTCAAGACTCCTGCAGGGCCAGTTCCAAAGGACGAAGTACAAGGCAGAGGCTTGGAACCGATTAGCTCATGACCTCACCAGTGTCACAGGCGTTCCTCGGACTGGTGAGCAGGTCCATCACCACCATGCAGACCTGAAGAGACAGAAGCAGGACCTACTGAACCAATGGATACAGGAGGCCCGTGGGATGCAAGATGCCCCACAACTGAGTAGGTAGCCATGGAATGCAGTATGTAAGAAATGATAATTGATTCTGTATAATGGATAGGTATGTCTCAATATCCCTTCATTTACTTCACAGCTGCAGGTGTCCGTGCTGCAAATCAGCAAGCCTATGCAGATAGGCTGCTAAGGCTGCACCACCAGGCAGGTTAGTGATTATTCTGCATGTATTGCTATATAAAACAGGTGAGAGAGCCTGAAAGAAAGTGTTGTAGCCCAATAATACAGCCATAAAATGCCCTGAATAAGTCCTCTGCATGTACTGTTATATAAAATAAGTCAGAGAGCCAGAAAAAGAGTGGAATAACCCATTAAGAAAGGTAAAATATGTCCGGAATAATATCTCTGCAGGTACTGTCATATAAAATAAGTGAGCGAGCCTGAAAAAGAGTGTTCTAACCTATTAATAAAGGTATAATATGTCTTGAATATGTCTTCCATATGCACTGTAATATCAAATAAAGGAGAGAGCCTGTGGAAAAGTGTGTAATGTAATTAATAAAGGTATAAAACCTGGAGTGTGTCTGTGTCACTTACTTTGAAATGTTGTTGTACCCTTGCATTATACAAATAGTACTGTTTTAATAAGTGCTGGCAACCCACAGTTGGGCAGTCCCATCTAAAGTGGTTGATGGAAGTGCTAGTAGCTGTGAAGTATATATACAGTCCTCAACAGTCAAGTTACTGGCTGGCATGCATAAGTAAATCTGGCACACGAGTAGCTTGCTAATTAGATCCCTAGAAATGTGAGTGTGCTACATGAAATGTAGGGTTCTGTACAAATCTAACTGAAAATGCCATGTGAACACATCCAGATATGTAGATAAAGAAATATAAATACAATCAATAAATATGTAGCAGTAACATCTGCATCCTGGACAGTTAGTATGTCAGATATAGGTCAGGTATATAATGAACTAGCCAAACCCATTACACAACCTAATGCATGTTGCCAAGTGTAATAATACATGTAGGGGATATACACCTGTAGTCAATAGGAATGTAGTGTAGACTAAAAGTACTTATAAGATGTTAATTGAGGTTTCTTTCTACATCCTACTGTATGTGCATAAACAATGCAATTCCACAACTCAATGGGTATGTGTAATCTCAAAACATTTTTTGGGACATATGTCCTATTGTTCTATAAATATCTGCATTCACTTTGATGCATTCCGCGGTGGTGGTGCTGTGGTAGCATTGTCGCCTCACAGCAAGACGTTGTCCCGTTCGATTCTCAGCTAGAGCGTCTTCTGTGGAGACATGCGTGAATGGGTGTACCTTCGTTGAAGGTTGTGCGTTAGGGCCGGCAACTCAACACGTAAAAATCAACTGCCAATCATTAGCGGACCGGAGTTCCACTGTGGCGACCCCTAACCGGGAAAAGCCGAAAGATACAACAACTTTGATGCATGTGCCCTGTTCAAACACCACAATCATGGTAGCCTGTTGCCACCAATCATCCCTGCATGCAGTTGGAATGTCCACTGTCGTTCAATATATGCATGTGTTATGCTTGCTGTTCAACTGTTGGAACCTTGGTGTGTTGGGTTAATGGGAATATTACTGCATGCTGTTACAACTAATTTGGAATGCTGTTGTTTATGTTGTAATTAAACACACCTAATCACAGAAAGTATGGGAAGGCCGGTCCCAGTGGACCCACCTGTCCCTCCTCAGCTGGCGAGTGCACCTGGCACCAGCAGGTCCGGTGCCCAGCCCGGGCTCCCCTCCTCTATTGGTCCTGTGCCACCTTCGGGTGGAAGTGCTGCAGGGGATGGGGCTCACCCCCCCCCCGTGCAAGCGTGGGCAGAGAAGGGTCACCTGTCACCCTTCGAAGGATCCGGGTTGTGGTGCATAGGGAGATCCAGCATTCAGTCGCTGATCCCCTACGCCAGCTCGAGGCGAGAGTGGCACGTCTCACTGGTGAGCCTGCCTGTCCTATGCAGCCCCCAGCACAGCCACCCTCAGGGCTGTGAAGGTGCAGTGGTGACTGCCCATGGGTGGGGATCTCAGTTCCACTGTTACCATCTGTGGGCTCATGGGCTTGCAATTTCCAAACATCCGTCCCCGTCAATTGTGTTCACCCACCCCATGTGTCATACACCGCCCCTGTATGCGTCTTGTTTGTCTTGTCTGTTTACCTCCCCAACCTACCTCCCCAAATATACCTACTTCCTCTACCTCACTTTCCACTCTCACCTGAAAAAAAAAAAAGGGGGCAATCTGTACCCACAAAAAAATTATGCCCCATACATAGCTGCCCATTTCGCACACATGTCCTCTGGACATGTAAACTGATAATTCCAATTGGTAGTACAACATACTTTGTTGTCCTCACCCCTCTCTCAGGGGTGGAAGGTTTCAAATTTCATTCCAAAGTTATTGCACATGCACAGCTGTTGCTGGTAAAGAAATGGGCAGCTATGGACCTTCCCTACACACATCCTGCACATCTCGAGCTTGTTTACCTACTGTCTTTCCCTCTTTGTGCCCCCCTTTTTCACCACTTTCCTATCTCCCCATTTTCTTTTCTTTCAAAGAAATTAGTGTGGGGGTTAGTGGGAGTAAGCACTTTTAAGCAGTAGTAAGCGGGATTAAGCGAGTGTGTGCATGTGTGTGCTTAGCTAAGCATCGCTAAGCGTCGCGCAAACCCATGCAAACCCGCTTACAACTGCTTAAAAGTGCCTTAGTCACTCTATGTCAGGGCCCTTGTTCTTCTCAGCAGCAAAATAAAATACCTCTGCCAGTCTCGAACCCCAGACCATTGACACAATAGACTGCATGAATTACCACTAAGCCACAGCAGATATACAATAACCTGGTGCTCAAATAAATATATCATGCATTACAATGACTGAATATAAAGGAAAAATAGGAAGGCCATAACACAAATCTTGTTCTGTGGATCTTTACCAGCAATTGTTGTGGAATACATTACATGAGTGTGATATGAGAAGCAGCCATTCTAGCAGCAAATAATGTTACAGAGGCACTTTACAGCCCCCACACAGTATCATAGCAGGACAAACAGTGGCAAATCTGATTAGGGCAGAGGCCATACTACCTAACTGTGACTACTTTACAGGGATGTCCCTGATTGTGAAACATATTTAAGCTGTGTCCCTCTGAATCCCTCTGAAAAGTACTGATGTCAGTCAGAAAGGTGGGGTATTACACAATGAATACTGACAATAATAACAGTAGACACCGCTTGTACTTCATAAAAGGAGTACGAATCCATATGCACTGCTTCACACAAGTCTACACTTACTGTCTCTATTATGTGTAAGGTGTACTTCACTTTTAACTACCTATCCCTGACTCCATGCAAAGATGTATCTGAGTGCTTCATATGCCTGGCAGAGGCACAAACACACAGGCATAGCAGCTATCCTGCTGTTACACACTCTGCAAATAGCTTTGGTACGACGTCCACAAGCATACCCTTATGTAGGAGTACAACACAGAAATACCAAAGGATGTAGCCATGCACTGGTAGCAACTGACTGTAACAATGCCATTGTACTAGTGATGAAAACACCTGTGGGTTGCACAGACAAAGAATAACAATGTAACATTTGACTACCATCTGGATAGGTTCACAGTTGGGAACTATGCAGACAGACCACCTGCCTTGATAAACCAACAGGTACACACCAATCCTTAAAGTCCAGTAAGATAACATTCACACAATAATACATAATGCTCTCTGTATGTCAACAACCCCCCCCCCCCACACACACACTGTAAATACACTTGTGTGTTTAGGGTCTACCAAGGATGTAGGTAGGCATACACAGTACTGGAATTGTCCAGTTGTCCTGTGAACCCTGTGCTAATGTCAACAATAAAACCACAAACCCTGCAGAAGTGAGTACATTAATATTCACAGTATAACAGTTCACAAACAGTTCATGTGCCAAAAGAATACTTCTCAATAACTACGTTTGTATGGCAGTTAATTATATGAGTAGAAAAGAAACTACATAGTCACATAAATGTTGTGTAAGCATTTGTAGGGGTGAGTTAAACTCTACACTGATAGCTCTGTACTGCAAGTGTCAACAGTCAGGTCTGAGTACAACATGTACATCACTGTCTACACCTCTAGCTTCAGATATAAGAAGTATACCAACCTTCTGACTTACACAACAGTGTCCACAGCAAACAAGCATGGGCCCCACTCTGGAAATCTGAAAGGGCTACACCTACATACCTTAGCAATTTATAGCATTGGGTTGCTATGACAGTGAGTACTGCAATTACTACACAGCAGGCTGTATGCAGTGACCAAATTCTGGCAACAATTGGTGCAGAGGGCATCACATGCACATGCGCAGATACCTATAAAAGCAGACTGTACTTGCTATCCCCACATGAAATCATTACATTGCATGTGTCAGCAACTCTAGAACCCCAGGAGAGTAGTGACAAACTTTATTACTTAATAAAGAAGTCTTTACTTAAGTAAATAATATATTTACTTATTTAAAACCTAAATATATTAATTAAGAAAAAAAACTTAATTAATAACCAATAATAACAACTAAGTAAAAAACTTTACTGAATAAATAAAAAAAACTTTGAAAAGCATACACAGACGGACCTGAAAGTGAGTAACAGGTATGTAACAGATTTGTAGTTACCGGCAAGTAGTAGATGTTTATGAATAGTACTGTACATACTCAGAAACATGCATATGTGTCAGCAGTAGGTATGTATGCAGTGATGCCATGCATAACTACTGCCATGGACAAATTAGTGTGTAGCTGTGTGCAGTGGGACATAACTGTGACATATGTATCTCAGCATTATATGTCGAACATCTGAACATGTTATCTATGGTCTGTACAGTACTGCGTATAATGGCAGTTTGGGGGAGTAGTGCAAACACCTATATAATCTTGGATGTGACAGAGTAAGACATGCATGATAGTAACATAATTTGTAGCTTAGCATTGGCAACTGCTGTACCAGGCTAGTATAGTAATGTTAGCATTTGCAGCTATATATACTCCCTGTACTATTACTGTATGCACACATGTGACAACTGTCCATGTTGTAGCAAGGCCCAACAGGTCATCTGCGAGGTGTATGGACTTACAACAGTGTGGACCCTGTGGGTGTATGGCACACACATATGGAGAGATATTTATGTGTCTGATAAATTAGCATCTGAACATGTACATAGAGCAAGGGACATACTGCAACTGTTTGTGAAGGGTGGACATTTCTATGTTGGTGCAGGTTGTTATGTGCATTTTTATATGTAGGTTGTAGTGTGTGGCAAACAAGACAGCATACAGTGCTGGCATATGACATGTGGTGTTTAAACGCCGTGGGTATGATTTGTTAGGTTTTTAGTCTTCCAGATAGGGGGTCCTGCTAAAGGTACATGGGCTGAGAATACCTTCCATGCATTCTGAACAAGACTGTGCAATATCATTACATAACTGGATCCCTGTCAACCTTTGCATAATTGATATTACCACCATGAAAGGTGGACTGTATATGTGCCTATATGTATATCTATATGTACACCAATGGATGTTCATATGTACGCTCAAGCTCAATGTTGTAAACGTATTGCCATCCCTCTTGTTAAAAACCCTTTACCCATGAACTACCACATAGGTGGTAGTCTACTCAACACCGAAAGTGTGATAAGAGACTACAGGACACAGGTGGACAGTAGTGTCCCTATTGATAATCACAGTGCCACACTAGTCATGTAAACTGAGTACGGTCCACATGTCATCAGAAAAGGTGTGTCATCCATGAAAAAAGAGGTCAGTGTTCCACTGTACTCATCAGTCATAACACCCATCATAGAGTACATTGGCCCTGTTGGTATGTACCTCAGAAGACATCCACAGCGACTGTAGACGCCAGACACATACCTCACAAAGAGTATTACCAGACTCAAACAGATGCCCTATGCAGACTGTCTTACAAATCCACAGCTACACTGTGTCGCATACCGCCTACCCAGAGGCAACCTCTGCCTAACATACAAAGCTATGCCAAACCCACAGGTGTTGGACATGCTCCATATAAACAGATTAAACTCCATACAAGCTACACACTGTACTGATCTAAACCCTGTAACATCAAAAAGCAGAACATGCTGGAGTGGTACATTATCATCTCAGACACATACCATACTCTGGAACTAACCACCTATCAATAGCAAATGAAGGTCCTCATTAGCAGTTGTCATGAATAATCATGATGAGTGGATATGAGATAGGAAACACAACCCGAGAATCACCTCTGTGGCTCTGCATGACAGGGGCACATGAACCTACATTACATGGGTGTTGAAGGGCAGGGTACTATATGGCTAAGCTTCCATAGGCCCTACGGATAATAGCCTATTAGCTACCTAGGACCCATTACACACATGCATGTACTTGTTGCATTACTTGCTATGTGAGGTTGACTGGGTGGGATGGTGAATGTGTAGGTGAATGTGTCAAAGTTGTGTAGAGGTGTGATAGCCTAGTGGGAAACTGTGTATATCATAGTATGTAGTGTTGTAGCTCTAATCCCAGCAAAAGATACGTATGCTATTGCTAGGCAGGAAAAGCAGTAAGGCATACTGTGTGATGTAGTCCCATGGTGTTGACTGGAGTGTGCCATTGTAGGCTTAAGCAGTACATGTATGCTTATTGATTGTTAACACTAGTGAATACAAATCCCATATGAATAGTAGTACTACCTGAAGCTGTAGGCCTAAACAGCACAGTATGGTTTATATCCACATTGCTTGGAAACACTGTTTTGTTTGTTACCTGTACTCCTCACACATTACATACCTCAGGCATGAGGTTTTGTAGGTGCTGACACACAGTACTGTATGTTACACAGGTAAAACTAATCTGGGTTGCCATACATTTGTGTCTTGTAGGTATGTCTGATGTGTGTGTGGGTATGCCTGTAACATGGCCTTGGTGGTATGTGTGTCACAGGATATATGTGCATATCTAGCAACGTGTATAGTGTAGTACAGCAGTATGCCACCTATAGTGATGAATGTGCACATTTGTTACTGAGGGGTTTGCTATCAACAAGTAGCGTGGTGTACTGGTAGTACTTTAACTGTACTTTACATTCATTTCAATGGATGACAAATGTCTGCATGCATTAGCTTCATATACACCCCATGTGACTAGGTGGTGCATTGTGTCACATACAGTGTGCCATATACTGTTGTATAGTCTTACATACTGGTTTCACTTTGTTGCTGTGCAGAACATGGTTTGGTATATAGTATGTGCCAGGCACTGTTAGGCAGCTGTGGGCTGAGCAGTCCTATATGGTATTAAAGGTGTGTATCTACTGACAGCCAATAGGTTGCTATATATGGCATTTCATTGATGTCTGTACTTTAGCATGTTAAGTGTGCCACATGACTTGCTCACAATTACCGTTTTATTGTCTTCCAGGAATATGTCTCACAACAGGAAACCTGCCTATTCCCCTGAGGAGGAGGAGGTCATGTTTGATGCCCTGATACATCATTACAACCTGCTGTTCTCCAGATCCAGCCAGGACCAGCATGGACGCACTGCACTGTGGCAGGATGTTGTCCATCGGGTGAATGATGTAGGCATGCATAACCGGACTTATGAGCAGGTACGCCATCACTGCAGTGATTTAATCAGACATGTCCGGCAGCATACCTCTGATGTCCACAGACAACAGCTTGCCACAGGTGGTGGTGCATCAAC
This sequence comes from Protopterus annectens, assembly GCF_019279795.1. Classification (NCBI taxonomy): domain Eukaryota; kingdom Metazoa; phylum Chordata; order Ceratodontiformes; family Protopteridae; genus Protopterus; species Protopterus annectens. The sequence continues at coordinate 1,498,625,462 of NC_056733.1, read as the reverse complement.
ACATCCCCCACTCACCAGAGTGGAAGAGCTGCTCCTCAGCATGGTGGCTCCTGGCCAACCAGTACAACAGACATGTGTCATCATGGAGGCCGGAGTCACCCAGCACATAGATACAGAGCGTGCAGGTAACATGGCATATCTGTAGACTACTGTTAGATCAATTGTTAGAACATGCATTTATCAGATGTGTACTGTGTATTCAGAAGATGTGGAGCCTGGTGTCATGCAATACTGATAATTTGGAACATAATTGCCTGTGACTGTCACCGCTTGTACTACTGTGAAATTGCAAACACACAGCAGCAATGCCATAGCTGCTGACACTGACAAACTGTCTCATATCCTTGTAGGTCCCTCTGGTGTGATAGCAAGACAGCACACCCATGCTGGTGACTGTTCTACATTTAATATAGCATATAACATGTGCGTGTCATAGGAGACTTGTAGGCCATATACACATGTAAAACACCTACACATAATGCATGCTCTGCATGTTCTCTGTGGGACTAAGCACATCCCAGTAACATGAGTATCCGCCTCAAACACATGCAATACACAGAGCATCCCAACCAACTGTGGTACACTATAGTGGACATTGTATAGACAGAGTCAATACACATGCACACAACATACACCACTTTGTCATATGCAGTAAGTGTTAATATGATACACATTGCGTATGTAGACACCTGCTGTAAGGTCATACTTCAGTATCCCAAATGTCATCAACACAGCACACATACTATACCTGAGGGGTAGAGGCCTCTCGTGGGGCAGTGTGACATGCTTCAACACACAACACATTCATGTTAGGCAATGCTCCCTATTGAACACCTTACATACCCATGTAACAACTGGCTGTGAAATGGTTAATGTAGCCAAAGTGGTGCAGGTCAGGTACAGCAAGATAGTTGACAGTGTGGCATACATTAGTGGCCTTGAGTGACCACTTGATGCTGCCTGATGATGGCTCATGGTACTACACTACATCCAGTTACAGTAACTACAGTACTACACATAGCATTCATTGCTATACACCTGACAGTTGTGTGCATCCGGCCATGGTATGTATACCTATGAGTGATGGTGCACAGGACATTGGAAAGCGTTTCAGACTTGCACAGCAATGTTGTGTCCATGTACACATTGTGTTCCAAGGTGAGGTCAATCACTGAACAACACACATGCATCAATGACATGTATACTGTTACAAACAAGGACTAGCCACACTCGCACTGCATGCTGTTGAGCAACACACATCCTGCATGCTGACATGTGTGATAGGACTCTTTGGCTTGTGATACTGTACTGCACCATCAACCACTAATGAATATGTTCCGTATTGCTGTTGGTGTGTGTGTGTGTGTGTGTGTGTGTGTGTGTGTGTGTGTGTGTCAACTTGACTGAGTAGTGTATGTGTGCATGTGTGCATGTGTTCATGTGTGCATGTGTACATGTGAACATGTGTACATGTGTGCTAACATCCTGTACAGATTGTGAAGTGTGTTTCCTGTCTTCCTCTCACAGGTGCTGAGGTATTGGATGAGTGCAGCAGGGAACCTGAGGTCACTGCCACAAATAGTGGACATGATGACACATGTGTAGTGGCACAGGCAGGTTTGTCAGGGTCTGTCGTTGGTCCACCAATCGACAGTACACAGCTGTCCACCCCATCTATGCGCACATTCATACTGCCGATACATCCCTCAACACCAATGGCCTTAGCGGAGGAACAGCATACAGTAGGCATCGACCAGGATAGTGTGGTATCTATGGCACATGCAACCCCACACAGCAGCCATACCCAGACACCTGGAATGGTACCACATAGGCATATGTCCAGGGGTTCTCGTGGGTCGTAATGCCCCTGGCAGACGTGCCCCCACAGGTCTCACAACCTCAGCTATGTTCCGGTTTGTAATGTAGGCACAGGCACGTATGGAACAGTACACCAGGCAGGGACTAAGGGTGCAGAGGGCTCACAACACTGCTATCAATGACAGTATCCGTGACCTTGCCAGTGCCATCCTTAATTACACTGAGGTCATTGATAGACGTTGGGGGGAAACACTAGATGTCCTCCGCAATGTAATGTCCATGTGCCAGGACAGTGCAGGACAGCTGAGACGTCGACGTGGACGTATGCCAGCAACATCATCAGCTGGCACTCGGCACGGATGACACACAAGTCCCAGCTGCTCCTGTAGTGGCAGTACCAGCCCCAGCAATGTTGGGGCTGGGCTGTCATTAGACCATCCTAGACGACCACGTGCACGTGGCTCTGGCCAGTCCCAGCAGGGACATGGGTCCAGTCAACATCCCTCTGCCTCTGATGATAGTACCCAGTCTGGCTTGGTACCCAATACTGTCTGTGGCACCCCTGGTAGGCACAGGTACTGTGTCCGTGGCCGGAGACAGTGATCTGTACAGCCTGGCAGGTACAGTCCGTGGCTGTCCCACAATCTCCTGTATGTGGCAGCCACAAGGTGGTACTGTGTGCATGCAGACACACACACATAAACCAAACACCGAGGGCTAACACATACACACACACATTACACCAACATTGACCCATACTGTACTGTTGTCCCTCACACACACACACACACACACACACACACACACACACATACATGTCAATTGGATGGGTCATTGTCGGGCTCTGGCAAACCAATAACACACCCTGTGCATATGATGAAACTGTGCCACCTCCTGTCATCTGTGACAATGATGCAGGAACAGGCTTACATGGTGCTGATGCACAGGGTGACCTAATAGCAGTGTAGCAATGTTAGCATGTTGTCAACAGCAAAGTGCACTGATATCCTTGTAGGTATATCTGGGCGGGCATGATGCATTAAAGCTATGATTATCAATGTAGTATTGTTTACACCAGTGTTAATTCCAAGACTGTATTGTCTGCCCATGTGCCACTTGGCTGATGTGTGTGGTACTGGCATGCATGTGTTGGTGAGTGGATGGTACGTGTGTGATGTGTGCAGTACAGATTTGCAGGTGTACATTTGTGAAAATGGTGGAGGTGCACCGTCTGCATGTATGTGCATAGTGGACACATGGGAAGGGTGACATACCCTGTATTACACAGTGTTAACACTTCATATTTCCTGTTGGTGGCCAGTATGCATTTTACTACACATATGTTACGACTTGGGTACACATGTGTGTATGACATGGTTTGACACTATGCTGTGCATGATACTGTTTATATCGGTCATTGTTTTGCATTCTGGTAGTATACATAACCTCAACAGCCTGATTTTACCCAATCGTTAGATGATGTCTTGACAACTGACACACAGATGTAGGATACACAGTAGCATTTGAGTCCTTCTGGTACTATACTATACCAGTAACCAGTGGTATTGCCCGCCACCCATTCCTGGGACCACTCCTGTTTGGCATGTAGCCATCCCAGGTACAAGCAAACACACTAGGCATATGTCCGTCCAAATCTGGTAATGCATACAGTGGCCTACAATGCATTCTCCGGATGAGACACTTATCATCCACAAGGGTATCATACAGACAGATACCTGTTGACCAACCCATGCTGTAAAGCTATAAGCCAACTATGGCATAGTCATCCACATTTACTATACATAGCATCCTGACAGTACCACATCGTTAGTAGCCCACAACATGTAGCAGGGGTACCAATGTGTACATACATCCACATGTTATGTCATCTGTCCTTTGGTATTCACATTTCCAAAGGTATGCTGATGTCCCTCAGTGCATCACATAAGCATGAAGGGGTCTGTATGCATATCCACAGAGGTGTTGTACACCTGTAATGAATGGCCATTATTGACAGACTGTGTTGTGTTTGACCATGTCTGACATATACCCCAGGCATGAACCCTCACTCACACTATTCTATAGAAACTGTCATGGGTGTGTGAGACACAGATGACCTAGGCCACAGATCACTACAGTGGCTGGCCTTGCCACATACATATGTGACCTAAGGTCTGAGAAGCAGCAGCACTGACTGTCAATGGTAACAGATGTATTCGTGTACAAAGCAGGCTTCACACCTATGAACTAATTGAGGTCACATGTACATATATGTATTTGCCACACAGATAACAATTGAGGTCACGTGTACATATATGTATGTGCCACACAGATACTGTTGTTTTACTGATATGTCATACAGTTGTAAAAGCAAAACCCACAACACATTGACCAACAGTGTCACACACACACACACACTCAGCAAATGCAGGATTGAAACCCCTACCTAACTATGTTATGATACTAGACAGATCCGCATTAACATGATGCGCTATATGCTTTACTGGAAGTTTTCATTTCCACTGCTGTATTTCTGGGATACTGACATCATCAGACTTGCCAAAGAGGAGATTACCTTAATGGAATGTGTTTTCTCAGGCTCCAAAAATGGCACTGCTCTCAAAGGAAATCACACACACACACACACACACACACACACACACACACACACACTGAGCAATTGCAGGATTCAAATCCCTACCTAACTATGTTATGATACTACAGAGATACACATTAACACGACACGCTATATGCTTTACTGGGAGTTTTCATCTTCACTGCTGTATTTGTGGGATACTGACATCATCAGACTTGCCAAAGAAGAATCTACCTCTTTTAATGTGTTTTCCTAGTCTCCAAAAAGGGCACTCCTCTCACAGGAAATCACACACACACATACACCCCCCTACACACACTGAGCAATTGCAGGATTCAACCCCCTACCTAACTAAGTTATGATACTACAGAAATACGCATTAACACGACACGCTATATGCTTTACTGGGTGTTTTCTTTTCTCCTGCTATATTTGTAGGATGCTGACATCATCAGACTGGACATGGTAATGTGTGTGCACTTTGTTTTATGCAATCTCAAGAATGAACCATGTGGGTCAGCAGGTGTTAACAGCTTGAACAGGACTCCACAATTCTTAGCTTGTGTGATCTCTCTGTGGACAAATTGCCATTCCTTCATGTGACAATACATATTTATGCACAGGTTGTTGATTTTGTGGATACAACATGTGTCTGTGATGTTGATAAAGGGCTATTCAGAGTCTATGTGGGACATGTGTAGCTCCCTTCAGTGATGTGTGTCCTGGGTGGCTGCCTTGCAAACAGTCTAGCAGGTTTGGGAACCATGATCTGCCCATGATCATACCACAGTTGGTAGGGCTGTGTGTTTGTCGGCTTCCAATAGCTCTGTTTATGACTTCAATCATGATGGACTCAATGGCCTTGCAGATCCTGAGAACACTGGAAAATATGAAGGTCTCTCCAAACACCATTATATTGGGTGACTTCAACTACCCAAACATAGACTGGGAGCATTACTCTAGCTCCAACACCCTAGCCCAAAGGTTCCTAGAATTTATAAACTCAAATGCTATGGAACAACTTGTTACCACTCCCACAAGAGGGGAAAACATACTGGACCTGATCATCACCAACATGGGGACTCTATGCTCCAGACCAGAAGTGTATCCCTCACTGGTAAGATCAGACCATAAACTAATCTCACTGGATATTCACATCCCGACCCCACCCCTGCCCAGAAAACCACAGTGAAAACCTTTCTAAAGCAAACCTCACACTCCCCAAAACCGAGGGGGAATTCTCCAAAGCCCCCCGGGCCTGTGGAAAATACGCCCCAGGCCGCAGAATCCTTTATAAACGATTTTATGAACACCTTCAGGAATGCATGGATCATGCAATCCCAACTAAAACCAAGACCCAATCCTCCAAAGGCAGACGTCCTGTCTGTTGGACCCCAGCCATAACCAAACTATACAATAGAAGGAGGAAGCTACTACATGATAGAGCAAAATCCCAAAAGGGAAGGCATCTCTGATCAGTATTAGCAAAAACTACGGGCACTCATAAAATCGCCTAAGGCCAGCTTCGAGAGAGAAATTGCACAGGACACTAAGGATAATCACAAGGCTTTCTTTAGTTATGTTAGGAACCTGGGTGGGAATTCCCAGATATGCTCAGAATTAGTCCAAAATGACAAAAAATACACTGAACCCACAGACATTGCCAACATCCTAGCTGACAGGTTCAGCGCAAACTTCCCCCCCCCTTCCCCACCAAAAGGGCAAATATCTATACCAGCAGTGTGCTGCCCCTTCTGACATCTCAGATGCTCAGGTAAGAGCCGCCCTCTCCAAAGCAAAAAACACAGCATCAATGGGACCAGACGGTGTCCCAGGCTGCATCCTACATGAACTCCAAGAAGAGCTAAACTCAAACATAAAACTACTGTTCAATCTCAGCCTTACTACAGGATATGTACCCAAAGAGTGGCGTACAGCAACAGTGGTCCCTCTCCACAAAGGTGGTGCCTCAACGGATCCTGGAAACTATCACCCCATAAGCCTGACTAGCTTGGTCTGCAAAGCTATGGAAAGGATCATCATGGACCTCATAAATAAAGATATTGGGGACCTACAGACACTGGATCCTACCCAGTTTGGCTTTGTTAAGGGCAGATCCTGCATGTTAAACTTGGTCAATTTCTTTGAAACAGTCACCAAGGCCATTGACGAGAGGAAGGTGGTCCACACAGCCTACCTGGACCTCGCAAAAGCCTTCAATACAATACCCCACTTGGACATTATAGATAAGCTCACCAGCTTAAATATAACCCCCTATGTCACTAGATGGGTTGCAAACTGGCTCAAGGACAGAACCCACATGGTTAGAATTGCTGGAGCCATGTCAGACTCCAAACCAGTTAAAAGTGGCATCCCACAAGGCTCAGTCCTGGGACTTCTCTTGTTCGGTATATATTTCTCGGAGGTACAGGCCAATACGGAAGGACTGTGGCTGACCAAGTTCGCAGATGACTGCAAACTGGGCGCCATAATCGACTCTCCAGCCGACACAAGCATCCTCCAAAAGGGCCTCATAGAAACAGATAGCTGGTGCCAGAGCCATGGCCTCAAGCTAAACGCCAAAAAGTGTATAGTCATCCCCTTTGGCAAAAACAAAGTGCCCACAAATTACCACATAGGTGGTAATCTATTAAGTACAGAAGAAGTAATTAGGGACCTGGGGACCCAAGTTGATAGCAATCTCTCATTTGAAAACCACGTGGCCACAGTGGTTAGAAAAACATTTTATATAGCCCACCTAATCATGAAGGGATTCACATCTAGATCAGGGGAGGTCATTGTGCCTCTTTACTCATCCCTCATCAGGCCCATAATTGAGTACAATGCCCCTTTTGGGATGTGCCTTACCAGACACCTGCAGCAACTGGAAAGACCCCAAAAGTACCTCAGCAAGAGGATCAAAGGGCTCAAACAGATGCCATATGCTGCCCGGTTAAAGAAACTCCAGCTCTACTCAGTGGCATACCGCCTGCTCAGAGGCAATCTGTGCCTGACGTATAAAGCCATGTCCAACCCGGAATTAATGGACATGCTGCACCTCAGAAAATCCAAATCCCATCGAGCTACGCGCTCGAGAGACTTGAACCTCAGCACTGAAATAAATAGGACATGCTGGAGGGACAGATTCATAACCCAGAGGCTCCCTTCACTCTGGAATAAAATCCCAGTCCAGGTTAGGCAGAATCCCTCATTGACTCTCTTCAAGAGGAATCTTGATGAGTGGATGGGTGATCGTAGGTTTGCCTCGGGTATCACTTCTGTGTCACTGTTAGGCAGAGGCACAGTATACTAACCTCGAAAAAGGGCATAGCAAAATTAATTAAAAATGGGTGGCAAAAGCCAAACACACTCTGGCTAGGCTTATAAATGCCCTAGGGCAGATAGCCTAGTATGAACCTATGAACCTATGACTCAGACGTCATAGGCTTATAGGACTATAGTTCCCATGGTCTGTTGTGCACCAACACTTGTGGGGTGTGCCATATGTTGCTGTAACACATTCAACAGTTTCAGATCCTGTAGAGAGGGTGAGGCTCAACAGACTGTTCAGGTGCAGGGTCTGTTTGTTCTGTAGTTCACTTATGACACATATAGGGAAACAATGTCATCCAATTGATGCCATGTTTTCGGCTTTGGAAGGAGCTGTTTACCCATTCTACATGTGATATTTCCTGGTATGATGATTGGGACATTTGTCAGTGGGAGGTGGGTACGTATGTATGTATGGGCCTGTCTGACAGGATGTCGGCATTGTCAGTCAGGTACAGTTGGCCCTGACTCAGGACATATATGAGTGTACATTGCTGTGTATGACATAGCTGAAGGAAGTGTCATGGTTCTGTCTGGACTCCTTCGCAGATAATCTTTCCAAAACACCAACAAACCTGAGCACTAAACCCCTGTTATACTCTTTTACACACTTAACACCCTACTGATCCCTTTTGATCAGTCAACAGAGAGTATGTCATCATAATATCCTGGCATGTCCAAAGGTTGGTTTCGTGTGTACTCTCCAGTCCAGCTGGTGAATATGTGACTTTTGAGGCAATGTTACAACTGCCTTATGTACACAGACAACCCTCACCTCCTCCCAACAAACTCAGATATATGTGATAGATGCAACTATATAGACAAACAGGAGGCTGAGCTCTCTCGACCCATGACCGGCACAGTCTATCAGGTGGTGAAGGTAACCACACACACCACAAACCCAGTCTCACATAGACCTATATCGACAGCAAACAAAATACATGACCACACAAATACATACTCGGAGGCTCTAAATAATATCTGCCTAAGCAGCAGACACCTCCTAAGCAGACACCCAAACAACTGCTACCCCACAACAATATCCACATATCACATGGTTCACAAAGTCAGTGTGCCACACAGTCACTGCCCTTAGGGCTAGACAACACACCTACTACACTTGTAATAGGTGACTCTATTGTCAGACACAGTGACGTCACACTCACCAGGCTGAACAAGGAGAAGGACACTTTGAGCTGTCTGTCGGGTGGCAGGTTCTGCCACATTACACATGCACTCAGGTCACTCCAAAGCAAGTACAAATATGGCTCCATCATTGTCCATGCTGGTGTGAATTACCTCAGACGTTCCTCCCTGGACTACATGACAAGAGACAAAGAGGAGCTCTCTGATCATGTAACCCAGGCCAGTATGACCCTGACCTTGTGTAGCATCTTACCCTCACCAAGAATGATGGCACAGTATACAGATAAGCTGATCAATTGTAACAGCTGGCTAACATATTGGTGTCATTCAAAGGGGATCCAGTGTCTGTCAGCCTGGGATGACATGCTCGACATGCCACGTAGCTTCACATTGGACAGCTTGCACCTGTCACCCCTGAACTTTCGAATACTGGCTAAGGCTGTTGCCACCCCCACAGTGCCTTTTATGGACAAGGCTCAAAAGACAAACCCACCTCCATAGACAATACAAGGTAAAAGACACTACGGGTAATGCTGCTCAACACCTGATGTCTAGACCTCAGAATGCATGCACTCAACACTCTCCTCAGTATGGGGAATGTCGATATCTGTGCAGTAGCAGACACCTGGTTCAGGCTCCCAAAAGCACACCAGCACTACCAGGTTATACTTCATACCATGCTTTTCGGCCACAAGACTCAGACCGACCAACAAATTTAGGGGGAGTATCCGTATACATCACAGATACACACACCTCCAGGTTAGTAGCACTGCAGGAAGCATCAGAGAGCATACATGTGCAACTAACAGTGGGCAAAACTGCCTTTCAGTTTGTAGCCTGCTACAGACCACCCTTCCAAACTCAGGAACCCCACTCAGCTTTCCTGGAAACACTGGAAGATATGACAATCTCTACAAACACCATTATATGGGGTGACTTCAACTACAGAAACATTGACTGGGAATACTACTCAAGCCCCAACACCCTCGCCCAACGGTTGCTAGGATTTCTAAACCCAAATGCTATGTCACAACTGGTCACCACACCCACAAGAGGGGAAAACATATTGGACCTGATCATTACCAACATGAGGACTCCATGTTCCACACCAGAGGTATGCCCCTCATTGGTAAGGTCAGACCATACATTTATCTCAATGGACATCCATATCCCATCCCCACCCCCATCCTAGGTTCTCTCGGTGAAGAACTTACCAAAAGCAAATGTCACACTTCTCAAAACCGAGGTGGTATCCTTCAAAGACCCTGGGACAGAGGTGAATACGGCTCAGACCGCTGAATCCTTTACAAACACATTCTATTGACACCTACTGAAATGCATGGATCGTGCTATCCCAAATAAAAACAAGACTCACTCCTCCAAAGGCAGGGGACCTGTCTGGTGGACCCAGGCCATAAATAAGCTATACAACAAAAGGAGGGGGCTACTACATGATAGAGCACAATCCCAAAAAGGGAAGGCATCTCTGATCAGTACTAGCAAGAAGCTACGTTCACTTATGAATTCATCTAAGACCCCGCTTCAAAAGGTAAATTGCACCAGACACTAAGGACAATCACAAGGCCTTCTTTAATTATGTCATGAACATGGGTGCCAACTCCCAGATATGCTGTGAGTTACTGCAAAATGACAATACATACACTGAACCCACAGACATTGCCAACATCCTGGCAAACAGGTTCAGTGCAAATGTCACCCCCCATCCCCCCTAATGAGCAGATGTCCATCCCAACAAAGTGTAGCCTCCCTGACATCACAGATGATCAGGTGAGTGCTGCCCTCTCCAAAGCAGACAACACAGCATCAATGGGACTGGACGGTGTCCCGGCCTGCATCTTACACAAGCTTCATGGCAAACGTAACCCTCACATGAAGTCACTGTTCATTATCAGACTTACTACAGGATATGTACCCAAGGAATGGCATACAGCAACAGTGGTCCCGCTCCACAAAGGTGGTGCCACAACAGACCCCGGACACTATCGCCCTATAAGCCTATCTAGCCTGGTCTGCAAAGCTATGGAGCGTATCATCATGGAACTCATACAAACAGACATCGGGAACCTACAGACACTGGATCCTACACAATTCGGCTTTGTTGTGAGCAGATATTGCCTCTTGAACATGGTCGACTTCTTTAAACAGTTACCAGGTCCATAGACGTAGGGAAGGTAGTCCACACAGCCTACCTGGACCTCGCAAAAACCTTCAAAACAATACCCCACTCGGGCATCATACATAAGCTCACCATCTTAGATATCGACACATATGTCACAAGATGGATTGCTAACTGGATCAGAGATAGCACCCACATGGTAAGTATTGCTGGTGCCATGTCTGACTCTACACCAGTTGCACGTGGCGTCCCACAAGGCTCAGTCCAGAGACCTCTCTTGTTCAGTATATCTTTTTCTAACATACAGGCTAACACAGGAGGAATATGGCTGACCATGTTCGCAGATGACTGCAAACTGGGTGCCATATTTGACTCTCCAGCTGGCACAAGCATCCTCCAAAAGCGTCTCACAGAGATGGATAACTGGTGCCAGAGCCATGGACTACAGCTTTCTGCCATTAAATGCATAGTCATCCTCTTTGGGAATAACAAAGTGCCCACATATTACCACATAGGTGTTAATACATTAAGTACGGTAGAAGTTGTTAGGGATTTGGGGACACGAGTAGTTAGTAATCTTGCCTTTGACAATCACATTGCCAAAGCGGTTAGACAGTCCTTCTATATAGCCCACCTTATCCCAAAAGGTTTCACATCTAGATCAAGTAAAGTCATTGTGCCCCTATACTCATCAGGCCCATGATTGGATACAATGCCCCATTTGGGATGTACCTTACCCGACACCTGCAGCACCTGTAATGGCCACAAAAGTACCTCACCAAGTGGATCTGGGACTCACACAGATGCCCTGTGCAGTTCGGCTAAAGGAACTCCAGCTCTACACAGTCCCTTACCGCCTACTCGGATGCAGTCTGTGCCTGTTGTTTATAGCCATGTCCAACACAGTATTAATGAACATGCTCCACCTCAGGATATCCAGATCCCTTAGAGCTACATGCTCCAGGGACTTACACCTCAGCACAGATATTAATAGGACATGCTGGAGGGACACATTCATATCCCAGAGGCTCCCCTCATGCTGGAATGGGATCCCAGTCCCGCATAGGCAGAGCCCCCCACTGACCCCCTACAGGAGACATCTTGACGAGTGGATGGGTAATCGTATGTTTACCCCTGGGATCTCTTCTGGGTCCCTGCTAGACAGAGGCACAATAAACTAAATGTAAAAGACCTATCTTGTGTAACCTACTATTCACAGGCACAGTCTACTAATCTAACAGGGCTGCAAAAGCCAAACACACTCTGGCTAGGCTTATAAATGCCTTAGGGCAGATAGCCTAGTATCAACCTATGCACCTATGGTAATGCTCGGGATGCACATTGTTTATTGATGATACTGATTGCAGGTTTTTTATCTTCTTTGCTTTCCCACTTCCTACGAACAACCTAAGTATCTGCAGATCATATTTTATTATGACAGGGTTCCAATATATTATATATGTGTCTGTTGTCATATAACTGTGTGCACAAGGCGGATTGGTGAATAGTGAGAGGTTCCTGGGTTAACACATGCAACTGCCGGATATATGTGGCCCACTGCTGTACTCAGACATGGCCTAAGTGTGTGAGCATGCCCAGTCTGTCCTTTCAGTGTTTTGTTGCCTGACATTTGTCTCATTTATTCAAGTGTGTGAGCATGCCCAGTGTGACCTTTCAGTATGTTGCTGTCTGAAGTCCACTACATTTGTTGATGTGTGTGAACATGACCAATATTAACATTTATACTATATGTGTGTTGAAAATCAGGTTCTATTCTTACTGCAGTGCTCAACTTTGTGTCATAACTCGACAGGGATTATGCTGTACCTGCAGGGTTTCCATGAGATACTTTGCATAGACTTATCAACATTTCTTCATACAGGCTGACCAGTGCAATATTGTCATGGTTTAGTGGTTCAGTACTATGACTGTAGTGCACAGTAACCTGGGTTCGAGGCCTGTCACTGCTTTATATTTTCATACTGAGCAGACCAGACTGCTTAAGGGCCAGTAGAGCAAATATGAGCATGTTGGCTTTTGTTCAGCTATGCCCAACATAGACCAAGCTTGTCCAACATTGCTCAACGTTAACCAACATTGCTGAACATTGCCCAATATTGCTCAACATTGACCACAGTTGTGCTAGTGTTAGTGTGTGCAATTGCTTTACATATACTAAATGGTGGTGAAAGCTGTTTAGCACTGCTTTATATTGCTTAACACATGGCAATCATGCCTCAAGTGGTGCTGCAGGGCTGCCTATGTTGGATGCACATACTGCACTCCCTATACATGTTTGGAAACAGGTAGTGTCAAGTTAGGCATCCCTTTTACTATATGTGTGAGTCAGAGAGAGGTATCATTTCCAGGGTTCCTACTGAGCCAGTGTATGTGCTATGCGTTGCCTCTTTGCCAAGGCCAAAGCATACTGGGAACGCCTCCTTCTACCTACTGGGGCAGGCTCAGGTTGTTCCTCCGCCGAGTCACGCTCTGCCTGTGATGGCCTAGACAATGGTAAGGGGCTGTGTGGCCTGGGCCTATGCTGCTCCTGCTGCAGCTGTTTTCGCAGGATCATATTATGTAGAATAGCACATACCATGACAAGTTGGGTACATGTAGTTGGTGAGTACTGCAAGGCTCCACCAGATGTGTCCAGGCACCGGAACCATGACTTGAGCAGGCCAAACACACGCTTGATTACATTTCATGTTTGTGTGTGTGCCTCATTATGGCGTTCCTGTTCAGGTGTGTGTGCGTTTCTGATGGGTGTCATCAGCCACGGCTCCAGTGCATAGCCAGCATCCCCCACTAAGTGACCATGAGGGATGTCCCCATTGGCAAATGTCTAGTACAGCTGTGTCAGATGCCAGATATGGGAATCATGGTAGCTTCCAGGGCAGCCAGCACACACATTCAGTATTATGCCCTGGGCATCACACACAACCTGGCAGTTGATGGAGGGGAAGCCCTTGCGGTTGAAGTAGACCCTACCCCGCTCACTGGCTGGTGCTTTGATGCATATGTGCGTGCAGTCTATTGCACCCACTACCTCAGGGTAGTCCTCTATTTTCTGGAAGAGACGCATATGGCTGGCCAATACCTCACGGGAATTGGGGAAATATACATGATCACCGACATGTGCTGACATGGCATCCAGGAACTGGAGCAGTACCCTGGACGCTGATGCCTGTGATATCCCAATCATATCACCAGTTGGTCTCTGGAAGGTACCTGTTGCTAATATTCTTAGGCCAACACATACCTTGGTTTCCACTGGGATGGGTACCCCTCTGTTGGTTCTGTGTGTGAGGCGTGGCCTGCACAGCTCAACAATTTGCTGCAAGAGGTCTCTGTCCACTCTATAGCGCTCCACTATCTCCAGCTCATGTAGCCCCTGATAGGTTACCCTGGGCCTGTACCCTCTTCTCCGTCTCCTCACTGTGAGTTGTCCAACAGCATTTGCATTGTCACCACCCTCAGCATGTTGCATATGTTGCCTTATAACAGCAATGGCAGCCCCTAACATTTCTTTGTCTCAGTAAAGCTTTTTCAGATTTCACTTCTATTAGCTTACTGCAGTGTTGCAGTGTCTCTTGAGAGAAACATAGTGGAATGTTGTTTGCAGAGTTTTAAGTGCTGGGCTGGGCTGGGCTAGTGTACTGCCTGTGTAATTGCCTGATTCTGATTGTTTTCACCTGCTAGCTCTGCTAGTACTCCCTGGTTAACTTCCTACTATTTGTTGTGCTTCCTTTTTCCTTTCTGTTTCCTCAGGGGGGCAGTGCCAAGCATACAAGCGCAAACACGCGCACACCAGCTCACACGCGCGCACACATGCTTACACGGACTAAAACTTGCTTATTCTTGCTAAAACACGCGCACACCAGTGTAAATGCACTTACACAACTTTAAACAGCCTTAGACATGCTTACTCCAGCTTAAACGCGCGCACACAGGCGTACACGTGCGCACACAGTCTTACTCGGATGTACAGGCATGCACCCACGCGCATACACGTTGCAGGCACTTCACCAAGAAACTTAAGTGTTATCCACGGCATACACCTTCAATTTCTTGCCTTTAGCTAGGCTACCTGTTGACACACCTCTTCCAGTGATGTGTAACTGACAGCAGACACATGCCACTCTGCTCCAATGAGCTTCACTTCTTTCATACATACCCTCCTCATGATGTCACCTATCTTCTACTCTGTTACTCCCCTTATCCTACTCCTACACTCCACTGACTGTGCTCATTTGGTATGTAAACTTGGGATTCACTATCCTTACCCTCATTTGCATAGGATTGCCTGCTAATGCTTGGTTACATCTCTTAGACTGAGCTTCCCCCCTTAGCCACCTCTACTCGGTAACCATGTTGTCTTCAGCCTGCCATTCCCTTGCATTGTAAATTAAGAATTACAATAAAATCCACATTTGTGGATTTTAATTATTGGTTTTCTGCTTTTTAGAGCACAGCGCGCTTGCGCGGTGCTGCGCTACGCTGAAACACCGGAGATCGGGATAAAAAAAATAAATTATTTTATTTTTATTTTGCATCGGCGAACATTGCCAATGGCCATATTTTTGGCCATTGGCATACTTTCTCAACTGGATGCATCCTTTTTTTGGAGCTGTCACGGCTCCGTTTTGCTATTTGCAGAACTGTACTCAGTTGTCAACACTACTCTTACTCGGACAGGTTCGGGTTTCCTAGATCACAAATTTACCTCATTTGCATAGCTTTCACCTGCAATTGAGGTGATTTGCATATCCAAGCCCTGTCCGTGTAAGACTCGTTTTAGGAGCTCTGTTGCATGCCCCTACCGGCTGTTCCTGGATCGCTCGGCAGACATGTTGGCTGCATGGAGTCTTACTCTACTCTTAGACTCCGTGCAAGCCTTCGTGAATCCGGCCCTTAGTCAGGGGCGGCTCATGCTATCGGACTGCCGGATTGCAGCCCTCCCACCTAGAAAAAAAACAAAAGAAAAATCTGTATAACTAAAAAACAAAAACAGAAGAAAAAAAATCACGAGTCCCGACTCCCCTGTGCATGCACAGACACATTAGAAGAACTCAGACTGCCTTTATCAGCAGTCCGGATAGAGACAAAGAGGTACCCAGCAATCATTGCTGTGAGATACCCAGGAATCTGTGCAGTGATGACCGCACAGAAGAGGAGCTCCGGACTGCTTCAGCTGCAGGCAGAACCAATGAGGACTGAGGGGTGAGCTGCTCTCACAGGACTTTCATTGCGCAGGCTTGGCAGATTACTGTTTCAGGTAGGTGTTTGGTCACTGGCTGGATTGTGGGCTTGCTTCTTTCATGAAACAGGTAGGTGTTTGGTCACTGGCTGGATTGTTTGTTCATGAAATGGGTAGGACATTTATTTACAGCAGGTAGGTGAAGGAAGGGTGCGTGTGTGTGTGTGTGTGTGTGTGTGTGTGTGTGTGTGTGTGTGTGTGTGTGTGTGTGTGTATGTGTGTGTAATGCCCCAGTTACTATATACTGGTGGCTAGAGAGAATAAATGGTGGTGGATAGAGATACTCAGGCTTGAACCCTGTACCTTGGATGCAGGTGGCAAGGACCTGAATTCCCTATCCACCACCATTTCTAAAGAGATTTGCAGATTTTTGCCTCAGATTTGTTCTGTCCTCATAAAATCTGTGGTTTCTGTATCTACATTTTTCCTTGCAAAGTCTGTAGTGCAGTGGTGCACTGGTAGCATTGCTGTCTAACAGCTACAGGTTCTCTGGTTTGATTCTTGGCTGGGGTGCCTTCTGTGTGGTGTCTGCATGTCCTCCCATCTTACAAAGATGTGTCTGGCATTTCTCCCTGCTCTGCTGAAAATTGTCTTTTGTTCCAAGTCAGACTAGTTTCCTGGTTAAATGTTTAAAAATAACAGGCATTTGAATTTCAGACTTCATATTCTTCAGAAAGTACATGGTAACACAAAACTGTTCTAGCAGTTGTCTAAGTTTATAACATGGATATTTGAAATTTGTCCCTATTTTTGGGACTGTATTCCCCCATTATTGGCTTTGTTCAGGTATTTTGTGCTAAGGTTGAGAGTTATCTATGGTGAGAACTGAATTCATTGAATGTTTGGGGGCTGTATTCCCCCATTACTGGCTTTGTCCACATGTTTTTTGCTAAGAGGTTGAGAGCTATAGTGAGAACTGAATTCACTGAATATGTTTGGGGGCTGTATCCCCCCCCCCATTATTAGCTTTGTTCAGGTGTTTGTGCTAAGAGGTTGACAGCTATGGTGAGAACTGAATTCACTAAATGGTAGCCATTTAAGTTTGTCTTCCTCTCTTTCACAAAACAGCTGATTTGGCATAGTGGTATGTTTCTCTGACTGTTTTGCATAGGGTCCCCTGGGTTAAAGACATGGCAGTGAAATGTATGGTGGTAACACAGCATTTTATTCTAGAAACTTTCCAACATTATACAAGCAATGTTTAAAATGTGTCCCTGGTTTTTGGGCTTTTGCCCCCCCCCCCAATAAATTTCGGCTTTTTTCTTGGGCTGCAACGTTCAAAGATACAACTGCGTGTCAAGTAGATTTTACAAGGAGCTGAGAGCTAAAGGAGAACACAACTTTAGTGCTGCTTATTCTGAGTCTGCTTAAATTGTCAATAGCACAACAGGTAATGTACTTGCTTTTGATGTAGAAGGCTGTGGGTTCTACTCCCACAGTAGATAGATGCATTGCTAATACTGTACTGTGTTGTAAAGTGGGTGGATGCTGCAGTCCTTTTTGGCAAAGATACCTAGAGTAGTAACTATGAACCTGTTATCAGTTTGCCATACAGTCCCTATTGCAATATTACTAGCTTATCATTTTTTTTAATGCATGCAACATAGGCAATTTATTCCTCAAGGGCAACAGGCACTTTATTTGTAGATGAATAAACAATGACATATAAAGTTGTTTTATAGCAGCAACCTATTCATTGTTACAGATTTCTTTAATGTGGAATTATTTAGATGACTTTTACTACTTGAGAGATTGTGCATATTTACTGATACTGGTGGACTGTAGAAGGTTGAGTAGACTTTTATGATGGAAATGTTCTAAATTGGGTAGTTTTGTCATTGGTGCATGCATTTTGTTTCATTGTTTACTGGAAAAATGTTCAAAACAATAAATTTAAAATGCCATCTAACAACTGTACTGTATTGTACAAGGAATATAATTTAGTACAATCAGGAAGGTGTATCAAAGAGCACATGTATGTTTCACGTGCAAGGGGCCTATGATTTGAAAACAGCCCAAAGTTAATCTTTATCTGCCACTGGCAAAATGTATTTTCTTTGAATGTGGGTTTCAATGCTGTTTCATTGAATGTGAGTTTCAAGGGCAGAGAAGTTTTAATGCTAAGCCTGTTTTCATTGTGAGACTGCGTTGCTTTGTTTAGCAGATGTCTTAGTGTTTGTGCTGTAAAATGCAAAATAAAACTTTCAAATGAAATCCAAATCATCATAGAAGTAAAGCAGTATGCACATTAGTGTTTATGGTAAATGGAGTGAAATAGCCAAGTAATGGATCATTGGAATGGGTGCAGGGGGGAGGGCTCCATTCGACCATGATTTTGTGAGGGGGAAGGGCGGCAAACTCAAAGACAGCCCGAGCTGAACTATACCTCCCAACTGCCCTGATTTTCACAGAATTAATAGATTTTTGCTACTTATTTTTGGTTTGTTCCTCATAACATTTGTGTTTTTTCTGGAAAATCATTTAGGAATTAAGTCACTAATTAATGACGCACTGAGTTTCAGACTTCATAACCTTCAGAAAAATGCATGCTAAAGTAAGACCTGTTATTCTATCAACTGTCTCAGTTTATACAAAAGCAATTTTAGTACTGTTTATATGTTCCCCCAATATATTTGGCCTTGTCCAGATTTATTGCATTAACAGGTTGAGAGGTACATGCAAATAAATTGCTTTATAGAATTAGGCATAGCCAAACCTCTCAACTGTCCCCGAATTTGGCTCAAAATAATCCCTCCACAAAATAGCAATTTTGGAAGAAAACATGGAGGGTTTACAATTAAGAAATAACTGTAATAATCAGAGTTATAGATTATTTTTATTTCAGAAATGCATGTAGATTCTTTTATTTTGTCAGCTGCTCAAGTTAGCAGTAATAATATTTAAAAAGTGTCCCTTCTTTGACAGGTTCCCAGCTGTATTGTGTGGCTATTTTATATTTTTGCATCACATTTTTGGTCCATTTTTCATAAAATTGTGTTTTTTTTTGGCAAATTAGTGGTAAATCATTAAAGACTGAAGTTAGAAAATAATGACATTTGAGTTTCAGATTTCATATCCTTCAGAAAATTCATACTAATGCAAGACCTACTATTCTATTATCTTTCTAAGTTTATAAGAGCAATATTTAAAAATTGTCCTTATTTTTGGGCCTTTGTCCCACTTCTATGATTGGCTTTGCCCAGATTTCTTGCTCTGAGGGTGAGAGGTATGACAAATGTGTCAGGGTCATCACAGTCAGCCAGAGACATTTCAAATTGTGACATACTTGTTGCACCCCACTCCCCCATGTAGCGACTCTGGATGTGTCCAAGCAAGGCAAGGAGCAGTTATGCAGTGTAAATGTGCAGGGTATCCCCCCATCCAAGTTAGACACAAGTACTACAGTGGCTTTTCATCTGTTCTTGATTTTGAAGTACTACAGTGGCTTTTCATCTGTTCTTGATTTTGCAGAATGGTCTGGTTTCTGTCATATTTTTGTACTGTTGATTTATGCTTATTACTCAGAAAGTGCCTGTTGCTCTGTGTTTTAAGTAGCAATGTTTTAATGACCATCAGGTAAGCTTGTCTGAGATCATAACATGCAAGTAAGCTTTAATAAGCATACTGTTAAAAAATTGCCAACATTGAAGCCTTTCTGTTGTTGCCATGCAGAGAATACTTAACTAGATAATGTATAAGCATTGGGTATTGAAATGCATATGACAGTATTTGTAATAAAGGACTGGATTACATTATTTTAAGAAGCTCATTACACTTGATGGAGACTTCCAGTGATCTCTGAGGGCTTTACCCGTAAACTAAACAGAATGCCATTCATGTGTGGTCCACAACCTGTACAGTAATCCTTTAAGATATGTATCTTGAGCTTGTTTCTTGTTTGCTTTTCATTTTTTACTTTGATCATGTTTTCCCCATGAAACAAGTAGATAGTTGTCAGGCAGCAGGTCTTTTTTGGATAAGAAACATTATTACAAGTGGGGATATCACAGAGATTGCTACTTTCAGCATGTTACTTGGTACTTTAATAAAGCTGAATATAAATTATAATTAGAACTGCAGTGCAAGGAGAAGCAGTTTGAGTTGAGTGCTGCTTGTTTTTCTTATACTTGATTTTGACTGGCATTCCAGTAATGTATTTAAAAAGTAATTTATTTTTTCATGCCTCACAACCTTTTTGTTTCCATCTAGATATTAAGTAAGCTGTCATGCAGCCAATGCATTGAAATATTTTTATTCTTTTACACTTCATTTGTCTTGATTGGACTCTCATAATGAGGGTTTGGCACCCAGGGCAGCATATTTAATTAAAGTTACTTTTTGTGGTTTTGAGCATAGCTCCTCCCCTTTCTAGTTGACCACACCCCTTCCCATTGACCCCACCCATTCAGCTATCTCCTGCAGCCCCCCTTTGATTTGAAGTCACCAGCCGCCACTGCCCTTAGTTTTTTTTTGCTTGGAAATGTTTGCATGGGTACTTTAATACCCCATGCAGACTCCAGAGAATTTTTCCTCAGGTAAATGGTAAATAGTGGAGGTGTGATGGAGGAGAAAGAGTTACCTGGGAGCATATATTTTCAGTATGTAATGAGCTTGCAGACTTAAAAAAATTCCCTACAGATTACTCTGTCAGAAACACAGGGCAAGCAAATGAGTTTTAACTAAGGGTCTGAATTGCCTAAACATAGTAAGGCATTGTTTAGTTTAATTCTGGTGGCTTCCAAAACAGCAATTCCCTGTAAATGGAAATTAAAGTCTAAACCAACTGTACTTGAAGTACTGAATATTGTAACAGAGATAAAAGAACAGGATGTGGGATGTTTAGAAATGGGTAGGAGCAAATTACATAAAAAAAAATAAATTGTGGGAACAATATAAGCAGAAAAATACTTTGGAGGTGGAATGAGTTTCTAGAAATAATCACCAAATGGTGTTTCTCATGCTCCAGGAAGTGACAAAATTACATTTGGGTAGTATTAAGGTCACAAATTTAAGCATACATGAAGTCAAGTGTATAAAACAAAGCCGTCAACATTTAGTTTTGGAGGTGATGACATTCACTGTGCAGGTTTATCAAAATTACATTGAATGCTGTCATGTAGATTACCCACAGGCATCTACACAGCATTGGCAATGGAGCTAGAAATGTACTCCTCAGATCTCTGATTTTTCAGACTTAGTAAAGTAAACCTGGAAAAGTCTGTACATTTCAGTTGTTTATTTGCATATCAGGTCCAAAGATCTGTCTCAATAGCCAGCTAAACAGAAAGCAAAACTGATTTTGCTGACTGAACCCTTATTCTAAGTTTAATCAGAAGAACAGACGTAAGGCACAAAGTGAAAAATAATTTAATTCTCCAAGACATAATCACTGCAGCTAGTCCATTAATGTCCAGGAAAATAA
This sequence comes from Protopterus annectens, assembly GCF_019279795.1. NCBI lineage: Eukaryota > Metazoa > Chordata > Ceratodontiformes > Protopteridae > Protopterus > Protopterus annectens. The sequence goes on along the minus strand of NC_056733.1, from coordinate 1,498,603,753 downwards.
ATAACCTGCTCTATCATTATATAACACCTGACCCAACGTACTGTGCAAAAACAAAATAAAGAATATAAACAAAAGAAACAGAAGAAAAGAAAAGGAAAAAATCCAAACAAAAGCATCAAGAAGCACCAGATAAATGTGCTGCCCAAAATAACAGTTAATCCAAAAGTCCACAAAAGGGCAGTACAAAATGAAGACAAATCCAGGTTAGTGCAAACCAATTTATTCATTCAACAAAGTAAGTGCTTTCACAGTTACAGAACTGCTTCTTAAGATGTTAATAAACAAAGCCTAAACCCTTCCTTAAATAATAAAACATCAGTTCCACTCCTTGTTCTAAAATAACTAATTAAATTACATTGTTAAAAAACACAGGCCTTTTATTTATTAAAAACTACTATAACAGCAAGCATTAAAACAAAAAGATTGCTATGAATTAAAACTTAAGCTTAATATACACACATTTATATGTGTAAAATTTGTACAAAATACACAAACCATAATGCTCTTGTATACATAGGAAATTCTACTGCTATGTACACAAATAGTCTAAAACTGTATAAATGATGGTTATGAATATATATATATATATATATATATATATATATATATATATATATATATATATTTATATATTGTTTTATATAATAAAATATGAACCTACCTAAACAAAGGTCTCATAACTATCATTTATATTTTGTTTTAATGCTTGCTTTTTTCATCTGTGTGTTTTACGTGATTTGTGAAATATATATATTTACATATGTTATACATATAGATTTTTTTTGAGTTTAGAATGTTTTAGTAGATAACATGTCTGTGTTTCTTTAACAATGAAATTTAATTAGTTATTTTAGAACAAGGAGGGAGAGTGATGTTTTATTATTTAAGGAGGGATTTAGGCTTTGTTCATTAACATCTGAAGAAGCAGTTCTGTAATTGTGAAAGCGTTTATATTTTTTGACTGAATAAATTGGTTTGCACTAAAAGGAAAGGAAAAGAAAACTGAAAAGCCCACAGACATGGAGGCAAGTACAGAAAACTCCAAGAACAACTACATGCTGACCAAGATTTGACATAGAAATGCATAAGTTGGTGTGAATTTAAACCAAATGATAAATGAATAATAATGGTGGCCCAAGATAGTGGACCATGTACAAATTGGTTTACAAAGTCTACAGAAAAAGTGGGAGAAACAGACAAATGCAGAACACAGTTAGAAACAACATCTCATTGCTAGTTGTGATACACTCATGGTGGAGGGTCTGTATACTGAAAGGCACAAAACTGTAGCAAGACTGTTGGCATTGAGGATTGTGCAAACACTACAATTACATGTAGCTGAAAATCAAAGAAAACATGAATAACAAAGCATTACTGATAATGAATCCCATGGGATCACCCAGTGTCAAGGGTTAAGAAAACAGATGCAAGAAAACCAGATTAGTGGAATCCAATAAAAAAAGACAAAAGAAGTATTAATCACTGAAAAAGCTACACCCAGTGATTATAGTCTCTTACATGCTGAGAGACACAAAGTTAAAAAGTACCAGGATTTGCAAGCAGAAACTAAAGCATACCGCTGAAATGTACAGATTTTTGCAGAATGCCCAGATTTTTGCCTCATATTTTGGTGTGTTCTTCCTAAAATCTGTACTTTTCTGGCAAATAGCTGAGGATTTAAGTCATTAAATAATGACAAATATTTGAGTTTAAGACTCCATATCCTTCAGAAAATTCATGCTAATGCAAAACCTATTATTCTATCAATCTTCTAAGTTTGGAAGAGCAATATTTAAAATCTGCCCCTATTTGTCTCCCCATCATTTTAGGCTTTGTCCAGATTTTTTGCTCTAAGATGTTGAGAGGTATGAACTAGAACAATGTGGAAGAAAGAGACCCAGAAAGAGACCCAGATAGTTCCAATAGTATTATGAACAAAAGGACTAATAAAAAAGAATTTTCAAGCATGCTCAAATATGCTACCAATACATGTAACCCTGTATGAAATGCTCAAGGAAATAGTGATGCGTACATTGCAGGTGCTGAGACCACTCTTAGAAAAAATTAAATATTGAAGTAATACTAATTTTGTGAACTTTAATATTACCCTGACTAAGGAATGGGGTCCATTCCTGTCACGGTATTAAAAACCCAAAACATTTCGAGAAATTGAAAAAGGCAGAATACATATTCCATGCAGCACCAGTATGCATAATACACTTTCTTCCTGTAAGAATGGATCCATAGCAATTCATCAGAAACACTTCGTTAAAAAGTATATTAACTCCAAGTAAAGCAATTCACCCATTTTTCAAAATTACATCTTGTTCTTGTGTTTGGGGCTGGAGTAGAAAGTGACTACACCAATATATAGGAGACTTCATTCCTCCAGTCTTACTATAAACAAATGACATCACGGTATCCTGGGTTAAGTGCAAATATTTACCACAAAAATCCCCCTTCAGTGAATGCATGTTTTAGTCAAGTGTATATTTCTGAGCACATAACCATCACTTCACCAGACAGAGAACTGTGATAACTTGATGATCAGAGTCTTAGACAATTCTTTTCAAAGCAGATTGCACTATGTACAAGATTAAGACATATTATATGTGCTGACGCTCTTCAAGTGCAACCTTGATGAGTGGATGGGAAACTACAAATTTCTCCCAGGGGTTCCACCTTTGTCTGTCATTGACAGGGGCGACAGGTGCTGACTGAGGTTTCTTTTTTGGGGATAAACTCTTGGCTAGGCTTGTAAGGAACATACGGCCATTAGCCTAGTAACCTCCTATGATCCTATGTTTATAGGACAGAAATTTTACATTTGTTATATATTACACAGCAAAAACAAAGCTAGACAAAATAAGATACTAAGTGTGTGGATTACTTTAAACATATACACAGGAGACAATATGTATTATAATGTATTGTAGTCATGTGTGTGTGTTTGTCTGCATGTATATATATATATATATATATATATATATATATATATATATATATATATGGGTCCGCCTGACAACGTCGACAGCTCAGAACGCCGACACTGAGAACACCGACGCCAGAAGATCGACAACTGAGAAGACCGACGGATGAAAACACCGACGCTGAGAACACCGACATGGGAAAAGGCTGTGTAAGTATGCGGTAGTGACGGACGTTAGGGTGCGAGTAAGGTAAGTGTGCGATACTGACGGTCTGTAGGGATAGGGGTGGGTTAAGTGAGTTAGGGTCAGGGCGGGTTAGGTAAGTGTCGGTAGTGATAGTCTTTGGGTTAGAGAAGGGTTAAGTGAGTTAGGGTTAGGGCAGGTTAGGTAAGTGCGGTAGTGATAGTCTTTGGGTTAGGGGCGGGTTAAGTGAGTTAGAGTTAGGCTGGTTAGGTAAGTGTCCGATAGTGACGGACCTTAGGGTTAGGGTTTGGGTTAAGGTTGTAGATAGTTGTGTATGTGAGGTTTAGTGTGGGTTTGTGAGGTTTCGTGTTTGTGAACTGTCGGTTATGTGGTGTCAGTGATTTCGTTGTCAGGCATGTGAGGTTTCGTGTTTGTGAACTGTCGGTTATGTGGTGTCGGTGATTTCGTTGTCGATGTTGTGATGTGTCGGTGTTGTCAGGTAGACCCATATATATATATATATATATATATATATATATATATATATATACACACATGGGTCTAGGACTATTCACAGAAAGCACATTTCACTGAAACTCAAATGACTGTGCACAAATCACTGAAAGCACAATTCACTAAAAACACAATTCACTGAAACACATTTCACTGAAAGCTATATATGGCCTTTTCCCACTGTAGTGCAGTGCGACCCTGGAGTAAGAATATATAGTAAGGTGGGGTGTGGGGAGCGTATACCTGTATATGTATATATATATATATATATATATATATATATATATATATATATAAAAAAACACACACACATGTATATATATATATATATATATATATATATATATAAATATATATATATGGGTTCCCTTCAGATTACTGACTTTTCAGAAAGTCTAATTGCATATGGTCAAGACCATATGATCAATTTTATGAAAAGTTAAAGGGTTTATATGGAAACAGGCACTGGAATATGTATCATTTTCCCCAATGTAGTGTTATCACAGAGTTGGTATATATACTTTACGGGGGGGGGGGGTAAACAATTTGGTTGTTTTTTCCTTTGTGATGTTCAGGAATGTTGATCATATGGTCTCAACCACATGCAATTAGACATTCCTGCACATCAATTTTATAACATAGCTATATATATATATATATATATATATATATATATATATATATATATATATATATATATATATATATATATATATATATATATATATATAGAGAGAGAGAGAGAGATATATACATATATATATATATATATATATATATATATATATATATATATATATTAGATATAGATGTAGCTACATCTATGTATATATATATATATATATATATATATATATATATATATATATATATATATATATATATATATATATAAGAGAGAGAGAAAGAAAGATGTATAGATATATAGTATACATACACATCACTAGGTACAGTCTAGGTTGTGCTGGAACTGTTACAATACTTTTATTCTTCCCATATTTGCATTCATATAGATTTATATCATGGTCAAGGTAGCAAGTAAGTTTGAATTAATACATCATTATTTCTTCAATTTCTCATACCTTGTTTATCCTAGTCAGGGTCACTAGGAAGCCAAAGCCTATACCATCAGTTAATGGGGGAAATGCACAGAAGTAATCCTAGATAGTACACCAATCAGCTGCAAATCACACACACACACACACACACACACACACACACACACACACTCACTCACATATATCTGTATATAAACTGAATTGCTGCTCCAACTGGGCTGGAATAGTTAATTCCTGGAATAGTACTGCTTTCGTTATCCATCTCCAACAGCAAAGAAAAAAGAATTGCCTCTCTGTGTGCATACCTGGCCAGATATCTTTTTCTGTATCCACAGCATATTTGAAGTTGACAAGTTTATGGTTTGCAAATTCTCTGCCAACACACAAATAACATGATCAGTTGGCAAACCTTTAAAAGCAAACTTCCTTTAGGACTAGTGAAGTGGTTACATACAGCTCAGAATGGTATGCTGCAGTGAGACCTGATTATTTAAATGTTTTAATTATGTATGCATGTATGTATGTATGTATTGGTCAAAAAATGCTGTCGGAGTACAATTCACTTTCAACAGACACCCAAAGGAAAAAAGGACCTCAAACCAATGAGCCCATAAATACAAAAGTCATATGATCAGAGTCTTAGACACTTCTTTTCAAAGCAGATTGCACTATGTACAAGATTAAGACATATTATATGTGCTGACGCTATTCAAGTGCAACCTTGATGAGTGGATGGGAAACTACAAATTTCTCCCAGGGGTTCCACCTTTGTCTGTCATTGACAGGGGCGACAGGTGCTGACTGAGGTTTCTTTTTTGGGGATAAACTCTTGGCTAGGCTTGTAAGGACCATACGGCCATTAGCCTAGTAACCTCCTATGATCCTATGTTTATAGGACAGAAATTTTACATTTGTTATATATTAGACAGCAAAGACAAAGCTAGACAAAATAAGATACTAACCCCGGGATTCATGAAGCTCGGCGTAAGGCCTGCGCCGGCGGTGCATGGAATATCCGGCAGTAGCGCCATATA